>NW_027490931.1:0-30620 GCF_050948175.1 Xylocopa sonorina | reverse complement strand
AAATGAGATGCGATATCGCGTTTTAAGAAGAATTAGAAATCTATTGCTACGATACGTAGGCATCTGCAAGCGCTATTTCCTAGCGAGGAAGTGTCGCATTCACATTCATTTGAAGTGTAGAGGAGGAATACATAACACTTCGCAAATAATATTATATCTTACCATGAAACATAGAAATGAGATGCGGTATCGCGTTTTAAGAATCATAAAAACTCTATTGCTACGATACGTAGACATCTGCAAACGCTATTTCCTTGCAAGGAAATGTCGCATTTACATTCATTTGAATCGTAGACGAGGAATGCATAACACTTCGCAATGAATATTATATCTTATCATGAAACATAGATATGAGATGCAATATCTCGTTTTAAGAAGCATTTGAACTCTATTGCTACGATACGTAGACATCTGCAAACGCTATTTCCTTACAAGGAAATGTCGCATTTACATTCATTTGAATCGTAGACGAGGAATACATGACACTTCGCAAATCATATTATATCTTACCATGAAACATAGGAATGAGATGCGATATCGCGTTTTAAGAAGCATTCGAAATCTATTGCTACGATACGTAGACATCTGCAAACGCCATTTCCAAGCGAGGAAGTGTCGCATTCACATTCATTTGAAGTGTAGACGAGGAATACATAACTCTTCGCAAATCATATTATATCTTACCATGAAACATAGAAATGAGATGCGATATCGCGTTTTAAGAAGAAATAGAAATCTATTGCTACGATACGTAGACATCTGCAAACGCCATTTCCTAGCGAGCAAGTGTCGTATTCACATTCATTTGAAGTGTAGACGAGGAATACATAACTCTTCGCAAATCATATTATATCTTACCATGAAACATAGAATTGAGATGCGATATCGCGTTTTAAGAATCATAAGAACTCTATTGCTACGATACGTAGACATCTGCAAACGCTATTTCCTTGCAAGGAAGTGTCGCATTTTCATTCATTTGAAGTGTAGACGAGGAATACATATCACTTCGCAAATCATATTATATCTTACCATGAAACATGGAAATGAGATGCGATATCGCATTTTTAGAAGCATTAGAACACTATTGCTACGATAGGTAGACATTTGCAAACGCTATTTCCTTGCAAGGAAGTGTCGCAATTACATTCATTTGAAGTGTAGACGAGGAATATATAACACTTCGCAAATCATATTATATCTTACCATGAAACATAGAAATGAGATGCGATATCGCGTTTTAAGAAGCATTAGAACTCTATCACTACGATACCTAGACATCTGCAGACGCTATTTCCTAGCAAGGAAGCGTCGCATTTACATTCATTTGAAGTGTAGACGAGGAATACATAACACTTTGCAAATCATATTATATCTTACCATGAAAAATAGAAATGAGATGCGATATCGCGTTTTAAGAAGCATTAGAACTCTATTGCTACAATAGGTAGACATCTGCAAACGCTATCTCCTAGCAAGGAAGTGTCGCATTTTCATTCATTTGAAGTGTAGACGAGGAATACATACACTTCGCAAATCATATTATATCTTACCATGAAACATGGAAATGAGATGCGATATCGCATTTTTAGAAGCATTAGAACACTATTGCTACGATAGGTAGACATTTGCAAACGCTATTTCCTTGCAAGGAAGTGTCGCATTTACATTCATTTGAAGTGTAGACGAGGAATACGTAACACATCGCAAATCATATTATATCTTACCATGAAACATAGAAATGAGATGCGATATCGCGTTTTAAGAAGCATTCGAACTCTACCACTACGATACCTAGACATCTGCCGACGCTATTTCCTAGCAAGGAAGCGTCGCATTTACATTCATTTGAAGTGTAGACGAGGAATACATGACACTTCGCAAATCATATAATATCTTACCATGAAACATAGAAATGAGATGCGATATCGCGTTTTAAGAAGCATTGGAACTCTATTGCTACGATACCTCGACATCTGCAGACGCTATTTCCTAGCAAGGAAGTGTCGCATTTACATTCATTTGAAGTGCAGACGAGGAATACATGACACTTCGCAAATCATATTATATCTTACCATGAAACATAGAAATGAGATGCGATATCGCGTTTTAAGAAGCATTAGAACACTATTGCTACGATAGGTAGACATTTGCAAACGCTATTTCTTTGCAAGGAAGTGTCGCATTTACATGCATTTGAAGTGTAGACGAGGAATACATAACACATCGCAAATCATATTATATCTTACCATGAAACATAGAAATGAGATGCGATATCGCGTTTTAAGAAGCATTAGAAAGCTATTGTTACGATACGTAGACATCTGCAAACGCTATTTCCTTGCAAGGAAGTGTCGCATTTACATTCTTCTGAAGAGAGTACGAGGTATACATAACACTTTACAATGAATATTATATCCTATCATGCAACATAGAAATGAGATGCGATATCGCGTTTTAAGAAGAATTAGAACTCTATCCCTACGATAAGTAAACATCTGCAAACGCTATTTCCTATCAAGGAAGTGTCGCATTTACATTCATTTGAATCGTAGACGAGGAATACATGACACTTCGCAAATCATATTATATCTTACCATGAAACATAGGAATGAGATGCGATATCGCGTTTTAAGAAGCATTAGAAATCTATTGCTACGATACGTAGACATTTGCAAACGCTATTTCCTTACAAGGAAATGTCGCATTTACATTCATTTGAATCGTAGACGAGGAATACATGACACTTCGCAAATCATATTATATCTTATCATGAAACATAGGAATGAGATGCGATATCGCGTTTTAAGAAGCATTAGAAATCTATTGCTACGATACGCAGACATCTGCAAACGCCATTTCCTAGCGAGGAAGTGTCGCATTCACATTCATTTGAAGTGTAGACGAGGAAAACGTAACTCTTCGCAAATCATATTATATCTTACCATGAAACATATAAATGACATGCGATATCGCGTTTTAAGAAGCATTAGAACTCTATCACTACGATACCTAGACATCTGCAGACGCTATTTCCTAGCAAGTAAGTGTCGCATTTACATTCATTTGAAGTGTAGACGAGGAATACATAACACTTCGCAAATCATATTATATCTTACCATGAAACATAGAAATGAGATGCGATATCGCGTTTTAAGAAGCATTAGAAAGCTATTGCTACGATACGTAGACATCTGCAATCGCTATTTCCTAGCGAGGAAGTGTCGCATTCACATTCATTTGAAGTGTAGACGAGGAATACATAACACTTCGCAAATCATATTATATCTTACCATGAAACATAGAAATGAGATGCGATATCGCGTTTCGGAATCATAAATACTCTGTTGCTACGATACGTAGACATCTGCAAACGCTATTTCCTTGCAAGGAAATGTCGCATTTACATTCATTTGAATCGTAGACGAGGAATGCATAAGACTTCGCAATGAATATTACATCTTATCATGAAACATAGATATGAGATGCAATATCTCGTTTTAAGAAGCATTTGAACTCTATTGCTACGATACGTAGACATCTGCAAACGCTATTTCTTTGCAAGGAAGTGTCGCATTTACATTCATTTGAAGTGTAGACGAGGAATACATAACACTTCGCAAATCATATTATATCTTACCATGAAAAATAGAAATGAGATGCGATATCGCGTTTTAAGAAGCATTAGAACTCTATTGCTACGATAGGTAGACATCTGCAAACGCTATTTTCTTGCAAGGAAGTGTCGCATTTACATTCATTTGAAGTGTAGACGAGGAATACATAACACTTCGCAAATCATATTATATCTTACCGTGAAACATAGAAATGAGATGCGATATCGCGTTCTAAGAATCATAAAAACTCTATTGCTACGATACGTAGACATCTGCAAACGCTATTTCCTTGCAAGGAAATATCGCATTTACATTCATTTGAATCGTGGACGAGCAATGCATAACACTTCCCAATGAATGTTATATCTTATCATGAAACATAGGAATGAGATGCGATATCGCGTTTTAAGAAGCATTAGAACTCTATTGCTACGATGCCTAGACATCTGCAGACGCTATTTCCTAGCAAGGAAGTGTCGCATTTACATTCATTTGAAGTGTAGACGAGGAATACATGACACTTCGCAAATCATATTATATCTTACCATGAAACATAGAAATGACATGCGATATCGCGTTTTAAGAAGCATTAGAAATCTATTGCTACGATACGTAGACATCTGCAAACGCTATTTCCTTGCAAGGAAGTGTAGCATTTACATTCTTCTGAAGAGAGTACGAGGTATACATAACACTTTACAATGAATATTATATCCTATCATGCAACATAGAAATGAGATGCGATATCGCGTTTTAAGAAGAATTAGAACTCTATCCCTACGATACGTAAACATCTGCAAACGCTATTTCCTATCAAGGAAGTGTCGCATTTACATTCATTTGAATCGTAGACGAGGAATACATGACACTTCGCAAATCGTATTATATCTTACCATGAAACATAGGAATGAGATGCGATATCGCGTTTTAAGAAGCATTAGAAATCTATTGCTACGATACGTAGACATCTGCAAACGCTATTTCCTTGCAAGGAAGCGTCGCATTTACATTCATTTGAAGTGTAGACGAGGAATATATAACACTTCGCAAATCATATTATATCTTACCCTGAAACATAGAAATGAGATGCGATATCGCGTTTTAAGAAGAATTATAAATCTATTGCTACGATACGTAGACATCTGCAAGCGCTATTTCCTAGCGAGGAAGTGTCGCATTCACATTCATTTGAAGTGTAGAGGAGGAATACATAACACTTCGCAAATCATATTATATCTTACCCTGAAACATAGAAATGAGATGCGATATCGCGTTCTAAGAAGAATTAGAAATCTATTGCTACGATACGTAGACATCTGCAAACGCTATTTCCTTGCAAGGAAATGTCGCATTTAAATTCATTTGAATCGTAGACGAGGAATGCACAACACTTCGCAATGAATATTATATCTTATCATGAAACATAGATATGAGATGCAATATCTCGTTTTAAGAAGCATTTGAACTCTATTGTTACGATACGTAGACATCTGCAAACGCTACTTCTTTGCAAGGAGATGTCGCATTTACATTCATTTGAAGTGTAGACGAGGAATACATGACACTTCGCAAATCATATAGTATCTTACCATGAAACATAGAAATGAGATGCGATACCGCGTTTTAAGAAGCATTAGAAAGCTATTGCTACGATACGTAGACATCTGCAAACGCTATCTCCTAGCAAGGAAGTGTCGCATTTTCATTCATTTGAAGTGTAGACGAGGAATACATAACACTTCGCAAATCATATTATATCTTACCATGAAACATAGAAATGAGATGCGATATCGCGTTTTAAGAAGCATTAGAACTCTACCACTACGATACCTAGACATCTGCCGACGCTATTTCCTAGCAAGGAAGTGTCGCATTTACATTCATTTGAAGTGTAGACGAGGAATACATGAAACTTCGCAAATCATATTATATCTTACCATGAAACATAGAAATGAGATCCGATATCGCGTTTTAAGAAGCATTAGAAAGCTATTGCTACGATACGTAGACATCTGCAATCGCTATTTCCTAGCGAGGAAGTGTCGCATTCACATTGATTTGAAGTGTAGACGAGGAATACATAACACTTCGCAAATCATATTATATCTTACCATGAAACATAGAAATGAGATGCGATATCACGTTTTAAGAAGCATTGGAAATCTATTGCTACGATACGTAGAGATCTGCAAACGCTATTTCCTTGCAAGGAAGCGTCGCATTTACATTCATTTGAAGTGTAGACGAGGAATATATAACACTTCGCAAATCATATTATATCTTACCCTGAAACATAGAAATGAGATGCGATATCGCGTTTTAAGAAGAATTAGAAATCTATTGCTACGATACGTAGACATCTGCAAGCGCTATTTCCTAGCGAGGAAGTGTCGCATTCACATTCATTTGAAGTGTAGAGGAGGAATACATAACACTTCGCAAATCATATTATATCTTACCCTGAAAAATAGAAATGAGATGCGATATCGCGTTCTAAGAAGAATTAGAAATCTATTGCTACGATACCTAGACATCTGCCGACGCTATTTCCTAGCAAGGAAGTGTCGCATTTACATTCATTTGAAGTGTAGACGAGGAATACATGACACTTCGCAAATCATATTATATTTTACCATGAAACATAGAAATGAGATGCGATATCGCGTTTTAAGAAGCATTAGAAAGCTATTGCTACGATACGTAGACATCTGAAATCGCTATTTCCTAGCGAGGAAGTGTCGCATTCACATTGATTTGAAGTGTAGACGAGGAATACATAACACTTCGCAAATCATATTATATCTTACCATGAAACATAGAAATGAGATGCGATATCGCGTTTTAAGAAGCATTAGAACTCTACCACTACGATACCTAGACATCTGCCGACGCTATTTCCTAGCAAGGAAGTGTCGCATTTACATTCATTTGAAGTGTAGACGAGGAATACATGACACTTCGCAAATCATATAATATCTTACCATGAAACATAGAAATGAGATGCGATATCGCGTTTTAAGAAGCATTGGAACTCTATTGCTACGATACCTCGACATCTGCAGACGCTATTTCCTAGCAAGGAAGTGTCGCATTTACATTCATTTGAAGTGCAGACGAGGAATACATGACACTTCGCAAATCATATTATATCTTACCATGAAACATAGAAATGAGATGCGATATCGCGTTTTAAGAAGCATTAGAACACTATTGCTACGATAGGTAGACATTTGCAAACGCTATTTCCTTGCAAGGAAGTGTCGCATTTACATGCATTTGAAGTGTAGACGAGGAATACATAACACATCGCAAATCATATTATATCCTACCATGAAACATAGAAATGAGATGCGATATCGCGTTTTAAGAAGCATTAGAAAGCTATTGCTACGATACGTAGACATCTGCAATCGCTATTTCCTAGCGAGGAAGTGTCGCATTCACATTCATTTGAAGTGTAGACGAGGAATACATAACACTTCGCAATGAATATTACATCTTATCATGAAACATAGATATGAGATGCAATATCTCGTTTTAAGAAGCATTTGAACTCTATTGCTACGATACGTAGACATTTGCAAACGCTATTTCTTTGCAAGGAAGTGTCGCATTTACATTCATTTGAAGTGTAGACGAGGAATACATAACACTTCGCAAATCGTATTATATCTTACCATGAAAAATAGAAATGAGATGCGATATCGCGTTTTAAGAAGCATTAGAACTCTATTGCTACGATAGGTAGACATCTGCAAACGCTATTTTCTTGCAAGGAAGTGTCGCATTTACATTCATTTGAAGTGTAGACGAGGAATACATAACACTTCGCAAATCATATTATATCTTACCATGAAACATAGAAATGAGATGCGATATCGCGTTTTAAGAAGCATTAGAACTCTACCACTACGATACCTAGACATCTGCCGACGCTATTTCCTAGCAAGGAAGTGTCGCATTTACATTCATTTGAAGTGTAGACGAGGAATACATGACACTTCGCAAATCATATAATATCTTACCATGAAACATAGAAATGAGATGCGATATCGCGTTTTAAGAAGCATTGGAACTCTATTGCTACGATACCTCGACATCTGCAGACGCTATTTCCTAGCAAGGAAGTGTCGCATTTACATTCATTTGAAGTGCAGACGAGGAATACATGACACTTCGCAAATCATATTATATCTTACCATGAAACATAGAAATGAGATGCGATATCGCGTTTTAAGAAGCATTAGAACACTATTGCTACGATAGGTAGACATTTGCAAACGCTATTTCCTTGCAAGGAAGTGTCGCATTTACATGCATTTGAAGTGTAGACGAGGAATACATAACACATCGCAAATCATATTATATCTTACCATGAAACATAGAAATGAGATGCGATATCGCGTTTTAAGAAGCATTAGAAAGCTATTGCTACGATACGTAGACATCTGCAATCGCTATTTCCTAGCGAGGAAGTGTCGCATTCACATTCATTTGATGTGTAGACGAGGAATACATAACACTTCGCAATGAATATTACATCTTATCATGAAACATAGATATGAGATGCAATATCTCGTTTCAAGAAGCATTTGAACTCTATTGCTACGATACGTAGACATCTGCAAACGCTATTTCTTTGCAAGGAAGTGTCGCATTTACATTCATTTGAAGTGTAGACGAGGAATACATAACACTTCGCAAATCATATTATATCTTACCATGAAAAATAGAAATGAGATGCGATATCGCGTTTTAAGAAGCATTAGAACTCTATTGCTACGATAGGTAGACATCTGCAAACGCTATTTTCTTGCAAGGAAGTGTCGCATTTACATTCATTTGAAGTGTAGACGAGGAATACATAACACTTCGCAAATCATATTATATCTTACCATGAAAAATAGAAATGAGATGCGATATCGCGTTTTAAGAAGCATTAGAACTCTATTGCTACGATAGGTAGACATCTGCAAACGCTATTTTCTTGCAAGGAAGTGTCGCATTTACATTCATTTGAAGTGTAGACGAGGAATACATAACACTTCGCAAATCATATTATATCTTACCATGAAACATAGAAATGAGATGCGATATCGCGTTCTAAGAATCATAAAAACTCTATTGCTACGATACGTAGACATTTGCAAACGCTATTTCCTTGCAAGGAAGTGTCGCATTTACATTCATTTGAAGTGTAGACGAGGAATACATGACACTTCGCAAATCATATTATATCTTACCATGAAACATAGAAATGACATGCGATATCGCGTTTTAAGAAGCATTAGAAATCTATTGCTACGATACGTAGACATCTGCAAACGCTATTTCCTTGCAAGGAAGTGTAGCATTTACATTCTTCTGAAGAGAGTACGAGGTATACATAACACTTTACAATGAATATTATATCCTATCATGCAACATAGAAATGAGATGCGATATCGCGTTTTAAGAAGAATTAGAACTCTATCCCTACGATACGTAAACATCTGCAAACGCTATTTCCTATCAAGGAAGTGTCGCATTTACATTCATTTGAATCGTAGACGAGGAATACATGACACTTCGCAAATCGTATTATATCTTACCATGAAACATAGGAATGAGATGCGATATCGCGTTTTAAGAAGCATTAGAAATCTATTGCTACGATACGTAGACATCTGCAAACGCCATTTCCTAGCGAGGAAGTATCGCATTCACATTCATTTGAAGTGTAGACGAGGAACAGATAACTCTTCGCAAATCATATTATATCTTACCATGAAACATAGAATTGAGATGCGATATCGCGTTTTAAGAATCATAAGAACTCTATTGCTACGATACGTAGACATCTGCAAACGCTATTTCCTTGCAAGGAAGTGTCGCATTTTCATTCATTTGAAGTGTAGACGAGGAATACATATCACTTCGCAAATCATATTATATCTTACCATGAAACATGGAAATAAGATGCGATATCGCATTTTTAGAAGCATTAGAACACTATTGCTACGATAGGTAGACATTTGCAAACGCTATTTCCTTGCAAGGAAGTGTCGCATTTACATTCATTTGAAGTGTAGACGAGGAATACGTAACACATCGCAAATCATATTATATCTTACCATGAAACATAGAAATGAGATGCGATATCGCGTTTTAAGAAGCATTCGAACTCTACCACTACGATACCTAGACATCTGCCGACGCTATTTCCTAGCAAGGAAGTGTCGCATTTACAGTCATTTGAAGTGTAGACGAGGAATACATGACACTTCGCAAATCATATCATATCTTACCATGAAACATAGAAATGAGATCCGATATCGCGTTTTAAGAAGCATTAGAAAGCTATTGCTACGATACGTAGACATCTGCAATCGCTATTTCCTAGCGAGGAAGTGTCGCATTCACATTGATTTGAAGTGTAGACGAGGAATACATAACACTTCGCAAATCATATTATATCTTACCATGAAACATAGAAATGAGATGCGATATCACGTTTTAAGAAGCATTAGAAATCTATTGCTACGATACGTAGAGATCTGCAAACGCTATTTCCTTGCAAGGAAGCGTCGCATTTACATTCATTTGAAGTGTAGACGAGGAATATATAACACTTCGCAAATCATATTATATCTTACCCTGAAACATAGAAATGAGATGCGATATCGCGTTTTAAGAAGAATTATAAATCTATTGCTACGATACGTAGACATCTGCAAGCGCTATTTCCTAGCGAGGAAGTGTCGCATTCACATTCATTTGAAGTGTAGAGGAGGAATACATAACACTTCGCAAATCATATTATATCTTACCCTGAAACATAGAAATGAGATGCGATATCGGGTTCTAAGAAGAATTAGAAATCAATTGCTACGTTACGTAGACATCTGCAAACGCCATTTCCTTGCAAGGAAATGTCGCATTTAAATTCATTTGAATCGTAGACGAGGAATGCACAACACTTCGCAATGAATATTATATCTTATCATGAAACATAGATATGAGATGCAATATCTCGTTTTAAGAAGCATTTGAACTCTATTGTTACGATACGTAGACATCTGCAAACGCTACTTCTTTGCAAGGAGATGTCGCATTTACATTCATTTGAAGTGTAGACGAGGAATACATGACACTTCGCAAATCATATAATATCTTACCATGAAACATAGAAATGAGATGCGATACGGCGTTTTAAGAAGCATTAGAAAGCTATTGCTACGATACGTAGACATCTGCAAACGCTATCTCCTAGCAAGGAAGTGTTGCATTTTCATTCATTTGAAGTGTAGACGAGGAATACATAACACTTCGCAAATCATATTATATCTTACCATGAAACATAGAAATGAGATGCGATATCGCGTTTTAAGAAGCATTAGAACTCTACCACTACGATACCTAGACATCTGCCGACGCTATTTCCTAGCAAGGAAGTGTCGCATTTACATTCATTTGAAGTGTAGACGAGGAATACATGACACTTCGCAAATCATATTATATCTTACCATGAAACATAGAAATGAGATCCGATATCGCGTTTTAAGAAGCATTAGAAAGCTATTGCTACGATACGTAGACATCTGCAATCGCTATTTCCTAGCGAGGAAGTGTCGCATTCACATTGATTTGAAGTGTAGACGAGGAATACATAACACTTCGCAAATCATATTATATCTTACCATGAAACATAAAAATGAGATGCGATATCACGTTTTAAGAAGCATTAGAAATCTATTGCTACGATACGTAGAGATCTGCAAACGCTATTTCCTTGCAAGGAAGCGTCGCATTTACATTCATTTGAAGTGTAGACGAGGAATATATAACACTTCGCAAATCATATTATATCTTACCCTGAAACATAGAAATGAGATGCGATATCGCGTTTTAAGAAGAATTAGAAATCTATTGCTACGATACGTAGACATCTGCAAGCGCTATTTCCTAGCGAGGAAGTGTCGCATTCACATTCATTTGAAGTGTAGAGGAGGAATACATAACACTTCGCAAATCATATTATATCTTACCCTGAAAAATAGAAATGAGATGCGATATCGCGTTCTAAGAAGAATTAGAAATCTATTGCTACGATACGTAGACATCTGCAAACGCTATTTCCTTGCAAGGAAGTGTCGCATTTACATTCATTTGAAGTGTAGACGAGGAATACATAACACATCGCAATTCATATTATATCTTACCATGAAACATAGAAATGAGATGCGATATCGCGTTTTAAGAAGCATTAGAACTCTACCACTACGATACCTAGACATCTGCCGACGCTATTTCCTAGCAAGGAAGTGTCGCATTTACATTCATTTGAAGTGTAGACGAGGAATACATGACACTTCGCAAATCATATTATATTTTACCATGAAACATAGAAATGAGATGCGATATCGCGTTTTAAGAAGCATTAGAAAGCTATTGCTACGATACGTAGACATCTGCAATCGCTATTTCCTAGCGAGGAAGTGTCGCATTCACATTGATTTGAAGTGTAGACGAGGAATACATAACACTTCGCAAATCATATTATATCTTACCATGAAACATAGAAATGAGATGCGATATCGCGTTTTAAGAAGCATTAGAACTCTACCACTACGATACCTAGACATCTGCCGACGCTATTTCCTAGCAAGGAAGTGTCGCATTTACATTCATTTGAAGTGTAGACGAGGAATACATGACACTTCGCAAATCATATAATATCTTACCATGAAACATAGAAATGAGATGCGATATCGCGTTTTAAGAAGCATTGGAACTCTATTGCTACGATTCCTCGACATCTGCAGACGCTATTTCCTAGCAAGGAAGTGTCGCATTTACATTCATTTGAAGTGCAGACGAGGAATACATGACACTTCGCAAATCATATTATATCTTACCATGAAACATAGAAATGAGATGCGATATCGCGTTTTAAGAAGCATTAGAACACTATTGCTACGATAGGTAGACATTTGCAAACGCTATTTCCTTGCAAGGAAGTGTCGCATTTACATGCATTTGAAGTGTAGACGAGGAATACATAACACATCGCAAATCATATTATATCTTACCATGAAACATAGAAATGAGATGCGATATCGCGTTTTAAGAAGCATTAGAAAGCTATTGCTACGATACGTAGACCTCTGCAATCGCTATTTCCTAGCGAGGAAGTGTCGCATTCACATTCATTTGAAGTGTAGACGAGGAATACATAACACTTCGCAAATCATATTATATCTTACCATGAAACATAGAAATGAGATGCGATATCGCGTTTCGGAATCACAAAAACTCTATTGCTACGATACGTAGACATCTGCAAACGCTATTTCCTTGCAAGGAAATGTCGCATTTACATTCATTTGAATCGTAGACGAGGAATGCATAACACTTCGCAATGAATATTACATCTTATCATGAAACATAGATATGAGATGCAATATCTCGTTTTAAGAAGCATTTGAACTCTATTGCTACGATACGTAGACATCTGCAAACGCTATTTCTTTGCAAGGAAGTGTCGCATTTACATTCATTTGAAGTGTAGACGAGGAATACATAACACTTCGCAAATCATATTATATCTTACCATGAAAAATAGAAATGAGATGCGATATCGCGTTTTAAGAAGCATTAGAACTCTATTGCTACGATAGGTAGACATCTGCAAACGCTATTTTCTTGCAAGGAAGTGTCGCATTTACATTCATTTGAAGTGTAGACGAGGAATACATAACACTTCGCAAATCATATTATATCTTACCATGAAACATAGAAATGAGATGCGATATCGCGTTCTAAGAATCATAAAAACTCTATTGCTACGATACGTAGACATTTGCAAACGCTATTTCCTTGCAAGGAAGTGTCGCATTTACATTCATTTGAAGTGTAGACGAGGAATACATGACACTTCGCAAATCATATTATATCTTACCATGAAACATAGAAATGACATGCGATATCGCGTTTTAAGAAGCATTAGAAATCTATTGCTACGATACGTAGACATCTGCAAACGCTATTTCCTTGCAAGGAAGTGTAGCATTTACATTCTTCTGAAGAGAGTACGAGGTATACATAACACTTTACAATGAATATTATATCCTATCATGCAACATAGAAATGAGATGCGATATCGCGTTTTAAGAAGAATTAGAACTCTATCCCTACGATACGTAAACATCTGCAAACGCTATTTCCTATCAAGGAAGTGTCGCATTTACATTCATTTGAATCGTAGACGAGGAATACATGACACTTCGCAAATCGTATTATATCTTACCATGAAACATAGGAATGAGATGCGATATCGCGTTTTAAGAAGCATTAGAAATCTATTGCTACGATACGTAGACATCTGCAAACGCCATTTCCTAGCGAGGAAGTATCGCATTCACATTCATTTGAAGTGTAGACGAGTAACAGATAACTCTTCGCAAATCATATTATATCTTACCATGAAACATAGAATTGAGATGCGATATCGCGTTTTAAGAATCATAAGAACTCTATTGCTACGATACGTAGACATCTGCAAACGCTATTTCCTTGCAAGGAAGTGTCGCATTTTCATTCATTTGAAGTGTAGACGAGGAATACATATCACTTCGCAAATCATATTATATCTTACCATGAAACATGGAAATGAGATGCGATATCGCATTTTTAGAAGCATTAGAACACTATTGCTACGATAGGTAGACATTTGCAAACGCTATTTCCTTGCAAGGAAGTGTCGCATTTACATTCATTTGAAGTGTAGACGAGGAATACGTAACACATCGCAAATCATATTATATCTTACCATGAAACATAGAAATGAGATGCGATATCGCGTTATAAGAAGCATTCGAACTCTACCACTACGATACCTAGACATCTGCCGACGCTATTTCCTAGCAAGGAAGTGTCGCATTTACAGTCATTTGAAGTGTAGACGAGGAATACATGACACTTCGCAAATCATATTATATCTTACCATGAAACATAGAAATGAGATCCGATATCGCGTTTTAAGAAGCATTAGAAAGCTATTGCTACGATACGTAGACATCTGCAATCGCTATTTCCTAGCGAGGAAGTGTCGCATTCACATTGATTTGAAGTGTAGACGAGGAATACATAACACTTCGCAAATCATATTATATCTTACCATGAAACATAGAAATGAGATGCGATATCACGTTTTAAGAAGCATTAGAAATCTATTGCTACGATACGTAGAGATCTGCAAACGCTATTTCCTTGCAAGGAAGCGTCGCATTTACATTCATTTGAAGTGTAGACGAGGAATATATAACACTTCGCAAATCATATTATATCTTACCCTGAAACATAGAAATGAGATGCGATATCGCGTTTTAAGAAGAATTATAAATCTATTGCTACGATACGTAGACGTCTGCAAGCGCTATTTCCTAGCGGGGAAGTGTCGCATTCACATTCATTTGAAGTGTAGAGGAGGAATACATAACACTTCGCAAATCATATTATATCTTACCCTGAAACATAGAAATGAGATGCGATATCGCGTTCTAAGAAGAATTAGAAATCAATTGCTACGTTACGTAGACATCTGCAAACGCTATTTCCTTGCAAGGAAATGTCGCATTTAAATTCATTTGAATCGTAGACGAGGAATGCACAACACTTCGCAATGAATATTATATCTTATCATGAAACATAGATATGAGATGCAATATCTCGTTTTAAGAAGCATTTGAACTCTATTGTTACGATACGTAGACATCTGCAAACGCTACTTCTTTGCAAGGAGATGTCGCATTTACATTCATTTGAAGTGTAGACGAGGAATACATGACACTTCGCAAATCATATAATATCTTACCATGAAACATAGAAATGAGATGCGATACCGCGTTTTAAGAAGCATTAGAAAGCTATTGCTACGATACGTAGACATCTGCAAACGCTATCTCCTAGCAAGGAAGTGTCGCATTTTCATTCATTTGAAGTGTAGACGAGGAATACATAACACTTCGCAAATCATATTATATCTTACCATGAAACATAGAAATGAGATGCGATATCGCGTTTTAAGAAGCATTAGAACTCTACCACTACGATACCTAGACATCTGCCGACGCTATTTCCTAGCAAGGAAGTGTCGCATTTACATTCATTTGAAGTGTAGACGAGGAATACATGACACTTCGCAAATCATATTATATCTTACCATGAAACATAGAAATGAGATCCGATATCGCGTTTTAAGAAGCATTAGAAAGCTATTGCTACGATACGTAGACATCTGCAATCGCTATTTCCTAGCGAGGAAGTGTCGCATTCACATTGATTTGAAGTGTAGACGAGGAATACATAACACTTCGCAAATCATATTATATCTTACCATGAAACATAGAAATGAGATGCGATATCACGTTTTAAGAAGCATTAGAAATCTATTGCTACGATACGTAGAGATCTGCAAACGCTATTTCCTTGCAAGGAAGCGTCGCATTTACATTCATTTGAAGTGTAGACGAGGAATATATAACACTTCGCAAATCATATTATATCTTACCCTGAAACATAGAAATGAGATGCGATATCGCGTTTTAAGAAGAATTATAAATCTATTGCTACGATACGTAGACATCTGCAAGCGCTATTTCCTAGCGAGGAAGTGTCGCATTCACATTCATTTGAAGTGTAGAGGAGGAATACATAACACTTCGCAAATCATATTATATCTTACCCTGAAACATAGAAATGAGATGCGATATCGCGTTCTAAGAAGAATTAGAAATCAATTGCTACGTTACGTAGACATCTGCAAACGCTATTTCCTTGCAAGGAAATGTCGCATTTAAATTCATTTGAATCGTAGACGAGGAATGCACAACACTTCGCAATGAATATTATATCTTATCATGAAACATAGATATGAGATGCAATATCTCGTTTTAAGAAGCATTTGAACTCTATTGTTACGATACGTAGACATCTGCAAACGCTACTTCTTTGCAAGGAGATGTCGCATTTACATTCATTTGAAGTGTAGACGAGGAATACATGACACTTCGCAAATCATATAATATCTTACCATGAAACATAGAAATGAGATGCGATACCGCGTTTTAAGAAGCATTAGAAAGCTCTTGCTACGATACGTAGACATCTGCAAACGCTATCTCCTAGCAAGGAAGTGTCGCATTTTCATTCATTTGAAGTGTAGACGAGGAATACATAACACTTCGCAAATCATATTATATCTTACCATGAAACATAGAAATGAGATGCGAAATCGCGTTTTAAGAAGCATTAGAACTCTACCACTACGATACCTAGACATCTGCCGACGCTATTTCCTAGCAAGGAAGTGTCGCATTTACATTCATTTGAAGTGTAGACGAGGAATACATGACACTTCGCAAATCATATTATATCTCACCATGAAACATAGAAATGAGATCCGATATCGCGTTTTAAGAAGCATTAGAAAGCTATTGCTACGATACGTAGACATCTGCAATCGCTATTTCCTAGCGAGGAAGTGTCGCATTCACATTGATTTGAAGTGTAGACGAGGAATACATAACACTTCGCAAATCATATTATATCTTACCATGAAACATAGAAATGAGATGCGATATCACGTTTTAAGAAGCATTAGAAATCTATTGCTACGATACGTAGAGATCTGCAAACGCTATTTCCTTGCAAGGAAGCGTCGCATTTACATTCATTTGAAGTGTAGACGAGGAATATATAACACTTCGCAAATCATATTATATCTTACCCTGAAACATAGAAATGAGATGCGATATCGCGTTTTAAGAAGAATTAGAAATCTACTGCTACGATACGTAGACATCTGCAAGCGCTATTTCCTAGCGAGGAAGTGTCGCATTCACATTCATTTGAAGTGTAGAGGAGGAATACATAACACTTCGCAAATCATATTATATCTTACCCTGAAAAATAGAAATGAGATGCGATATCGCGTTCTAAGAAGAATTAGAAATCAATTGCTACGTTACGTAGACATCTGCAAACGCTATTTCCTTGCAAGGAAATGTCGCATTTAAATTCATTTGAATCGTAGACGAGGAATGCACAACACTTCGCAATGAATATTATATCTTATCATGAAACATAGATATGAGATGCAATATCTCGTTTTAAGAAGCATTTGAACTCTATTGTTACGATACGTAGACATCTGCAAACGCTACTTCTTTGCAAGGAGATGTCGCATTTACATTCATTTGAAGTGTAGACGAGGAATACATGACACTTCGCAAATCATATAATATCTTACCATGAAACATAGAAATGAGATGCGATACCGCGTTTTAAGAAGCATTAGAAAGCTCTTGCTACGATACGTAGACATCTGCAAACGCTATCTCCTAGCAAGGAAGTGTCGCATTTTCATTCATTTGAAGTGTAGACGAGGAATACATAACACTTCGCAAATCATATTATATCTTACCATGAAACATAGAAATGAGATGCGAAATCGCGTTTTAAGAAGCATTAGAACTCTACCACTACGATACCTAGACATCTGCCGACGCTATTTCCTAGCAAGGAAGTGTCGCATTTACATTCATTTGAAGTGTAGACGAGGAATACATGACACTTCGCAAATCATATTATATCTTACCATGAAACATAGAAATGAGATCCGATATCGCGTTTTAAGAAGCATTAGAAAGCTATTGCTACGATACGTAGACATCTGCAATCGCTATTTCCTAGCGAGGAAGTGTCGCATTCACATTGATTTGAAGTGTAGACGAGGAATACATAACACTTCGCAAATCATATTATATCTTACCATGAAACATAGAAATGAGATGCGATATCACGTTTTAAGAAGCATTAGAAATCTATTGCTACGATACGTAGAGATCTGCAAACGCTATTTCCTTGCAAGGAAGCGTCGCATTTACATTCATTTGAAGTGTAGACGAGGAATATATAACACTTCGCAAATCATATTATATCTTACCCTGAAACATAGAAATGAGATGCGATATCGCGTTTTAAGAAGAATTAGAAATCTATTGCTACGATACGTAGACATCTGCAAGCGCTATTTCCTAGCGAGGAAGTGTCGCATTCACATTCATTTGAAGTGTAGAGGAGGAATACATAACACTTCGCAAATCATATTATATCTTACCCTGAAAAATAGAAATGAGATGCGATATCGCGTTCTAAGAAGAATTAGAAATCTATTGCTACGATACGTAGACATCTGCAAACGCTATTTCCTTGCAAGGAAGTGTCGCATTTACATTCATTTGAAGTGTAGACGAGGAATACATAACACATCGCAATTCATATTATATCTTACCATGAAACATAGAAATGAGATGCGATATCGCGTTTTAAGAAGCATTAGAACTCTACCACTACGATACCTAGACATCTGCCGACGCTATTTCCTAGCAAGGAAGTGTCGCATTTACATTCATTTGAAGTGTAGACGAGGAATACATGACACTTCGCAAATCATATTATATCTTACCATGAAACATAGAAATGACATGCGATATCGCGTTTTAAGAAGCATTAGAAATCTATTGCTACGATACGTAGACATCTGCAAACGCTATTTCCTTGCAAGGAAGTGTAGCATTTACATTCTTCTGAAGAGAGTACGAGGTATACATAACACTTTACAATGAATATTATATCCTATCATGCAACATAGAAATGAGATGCGATATCGCGTTTTAAGAAGAATTAGAACTCTATCCCTACGATACGTAAACATCTGCAAACGCTATTTCCTATCAAGGAAGTGTCGCATTTACATTCATTTGAATCGTAGACGAGGAATACATGACACTTCGCAAATCGTATTATATCTTACCATGAAACATAGGAATGAGATGCGATATCGCGTTTTAAGAAGCATTAGAAATCTATTGCTACGATACGTAGACATCTGCAAACGCCATTTCCTAGCGAGGAAGTATCGCATTCACATTCATTTGAAGTGTAGACGAGGAACAGATAACTTTTCGCAAATCATATTATATCTTACCATGAAACATAGAATTGAGATGCGATATCGCGTTTTAAGAATCATAAGAACTCTACTGCTACGATACGTAGACATCTGCAAACGCTATTTCCTTGCAAGGAAGTGTCGCATTTTCATTCATTTGAAGTGTAGACGAGGAATACATATCACTTCGCAAATCATATTATATCTTACCATGAAACATGGAAATGAGATGCGATATCGCATTTTTAGAAGCATTAGAACACTATTGCTACGATAGGTAGACATTTGCAAACGCTATTTCCTTGCAAGGAAGTGTCGCATTTACATTCATTTGAAGTGTAGACGAGGAATACGTAACACATCGCAAATCATATTATATCTTACCATGAAACATAGAAATGAGATGCGATATCGCGTTTTAAGAAGCATTCGAACTCTACCACTACGATACCTAGACATCTGCCGACGCTATTTCCTAGCAAGGAAGTGTCGCATTTACAGTCATTTGAAGTGTAGACGAGGAATACATGACACTTCGCAAATCATATTATATCTTACCATGAAACATAGAAATGAGATCCGATATCGCGTTTTAAGAAGCATTAGAAAGCTATTGCTACGATACGTAGACATCTGCAATCGCTATTTCCTAGCGAGGAAGTGTCGCATTCACATTGATTTGAAGTGTAGACGAGGAATACATAACACTTCGCAAATCATATTATATCTTACCATGAAACATAGAAATGAGATGCGATATCACGTTTTAAGAAGCATTAGAAATCTATTGCTACGATACGTAGAGATCTGCAAACGCTATTTCCTTGCAAGGAAGCGTCGCATTTACATTCATTTGAAGTGTAGACGAGGAATATATAACACTTCGCAAATCATATTATATCTTACCCTGAAACATAGAAATGAGATGCGATATCGCGTTTTAAGAAGAATTAGAAATCTATTGCTACGATACGTAGACATCTGCAAGCGCTATTTCCTAGCGAGGAAGTGTCGCATTCACATTCATTTGAAGTGTAGAGGAGGAATACATAACACTTCGCAAATCATATTATATCTTACCCTGAAACATAGAAATGAGATGCGATATCGCGTTCTAAGAAGAATTAGAAATCTATTGCTACGATACGTAGACATCTGCAAACGCTATTTCCTTGCAAGGAAATGTCGCATTTAAATTCATTTGAATCGTAGACGAGGAATGCACAACACTTCGCAATGAATATTATATCTTATCATGAAACATAGATATGAGATGCAATATCTCGTTTTAAGAAGCATTTGAACTCTATTGTTACGATACGTAGACATCTGCAAACGCTACTTCTTTGCAAGGAGATGTCGCATTTACATTCATTTGAAGTGTAGACGAGGAATACATGACACTTCGCAAATCATATAATATCTTACCTTGAAACATAGAAATGAGATGCGATATCACGTTTTAAGAAGCATTAGAAATCTATTGCTACGATACGTACAGATCTGCAAACGCTATTTCCTTGCAAGGAAGCGTCGCATTTACATTCATTTGAAGTGTAGACGAGGAATATATAACACTTCGCAAATCATATTATATCTTACCCTGAAACATAGAAATGAGATGCGATATCGCGTTTTAAGAAGAATTAGAAATCTATTGCTACGATACGTAGACATCTGCAAGCGCTATTTCCTAGCGAGGAAGTGTCGCATTCACATTCATTTGAAGTGTAGAGGAGGAATACATTACACTTCGCAAATCATATTATATCTTACCCTGAAAAATAGAAATGAGATGCGATATCGCGTTCTAAGAAGAATTAGAAATCTATTGCTACGATACGTAGACATCTGCAAACGCTATTTCCTTTCAAGGAAATGTCGCATTTACATTCATTTGAATCGTAGACGAGCAATGCATAACACTTCGCAATGAATATTATATCTTATCATGAAACATAGAAATGAGATGCGATATCGCGTTTTAAGAAGCATTTGAACTCTATTGTTACGATACGTAGACATCTGCAAACGCTACTTCTTTGCAAGGAGATGTCGCATTTACATTCATTTGAAGTGTAGACGAGGAATACATGACACTTCGCAAATCATATAATATCTTACCATGAAACATAGAAATGAGATGCGATATCGCGTCTTAAGAAGCATTGGAACTCTATTGCTACGATACCTCGACATCTGCAGACGCTATTTCCTAGCAAGGAAGTGTCGCATTTACATTCATTTGAAGTGCAGACGAGGAATACATGACATTTCGCAAATCATATTATATCTTACCATGAAACATAGAAATGAGATGCGATATCGCGTTTTAAGAAGCATTAGAACACTATTGCTTCGATAGGTAGACATTTGCAAACGCTATTTCCTTGCAAGGAAGTGTCGCATTTACATGCATTTGAAGTGTAGACGAGGAATACATAACACATCGCAAATCATATTATATCTTACCATGAAACATAGAAATGAGATGCGATATCGCGTTTTAAGAAGCATTAGAAAGACATTGCTACGATACGTAGACATCTGCAATCGCTATGTCCTAGCGAGGAAGTGTCGCATTCACATTCACTTGAAGTGTAGACGAGGAATACATAACACTTCGCAAATCATATTATATCTTACCATGAAACATAGAAATGAGATGCGATATCGCGTTTTAAGAATCATAAAAACTCTATTGCTACGATACGTAGACATCTGCAAACGCTATTTCCTTGCAAGGAAATGTCGCATTTACATTCATTTGAATCGTAGACGAGGAATGCATAACACTTCGCAATGAATATTATATCTTATCATGAAACATAGATATGAAATGCAATATCTCGTTTTAAGAAGCATTTGAACTCTATTGCTACGATACGTAGACATCTGCAAACGCTATTTCTTTGCAAGGAAGTGTCGCATTTACATTCTTCTGAAGAGAGTACGAGGTATACATAACAGTTTACAATGAATATTATATCCTATCATGCAACATAGAAATGAGATGCGATATCGCGTTTTAAGAAGAATTAGAACTCTATCCCTACGATACGTAAACATCTGCAAACGCTATTTCCTATCAAGGAAGTGTCGCATTTACATTCATTTGAATCGTAGACGAGGAATACATGACACTTCGCAAATCATATTATATCTTACCATGAAACATAGGAATGAGATGCGATATCGCGTTTTAAGAAGCATTAGAAATCTATTGCTACGATACGTAGACATCTGCAAACGCCATTTCCTAGCGAGGAAGTGTCGCATTCACATTCATTTGAAGTGTAGACGAGGAATACATAACTCTTCGCAAATCATATTATATCTTACCATGAAACATAGAATTGAGATGCGATATCGCGCTTTAAGAATCATAAGAACTCTATTGCTACGATACGTAGACATCTGCAAACGCTATTTCCTTGCAAGGAAGTGTCGCATTTTCATTCAT
This sequence comes from Xylocopa sonorina, assembly GCF_050948175.1. Classification (NCBI taxonomy): domain Eukaryota; kingdom Metazoa; phylum Arthropoda; class Insecta; order Hymenoptera; family Apidae; genus Xylocopa; species Xylocopa sonorina. The sequence goes on along the minus strand of NW_027490931.1, from coordinate 7,546 downwards.
TTGAAGTGTAGACGAGGAATACATATCACTTCGCAAATCATATTATATCTTACCATGAAACATGGAAATGAGATGCGATATCGCATTTTTAGAAGCATTAGAACACTATTGCTACGATAGGTAGACATTTGCAAACGCTATTTCCTTGCAAGGAAGTGTCGCAATTACATTCATTTGAAGTGTAGACGAGGAATACATAACACTTCGCAAATCATATTATATCTTACCATGAAACATAGAAATGAGATGCGATATCGCGTTTTAAGAAGCATTAGAACTCTATCACTACGATACCTAGACATCTGCAGACGCTATTTCCTTGCAAGGAAGTGTCGCATTTACATTCTTCTGAAGAGAGTACGAGGTATACATAACACTTTACAATGAATATTATATCCTATCATGCAACATAGAAATGAGATGCGATATCGCGTTTTAAGAAGAATTAGAACTCTATCCCTACGATACGTAAACATTTGCAAACGCTATTTCCTATCAAGGAAGTGTCGCATTTACATTCATTTGAATCGTAGACGAGGAATACATGACACTTCGCAAATCATATTATATCTTACCATGAAACATAGGAATGAGATGCGATATCGCGTTTTAAGAAGCATTAGAAATCTATTGCTACGATACGTAGACATCTGCAAACGCTATTTCCTTGCAAGGAAGTGTCGCATTTACATTCTTCTGAAGAGAGTACGAGGTATACATAACAGTTTACAATGAATATTATATCCTATCATGCAACATAGAAATGAGATGCGATATCGCGTTTTAAGAAGAATTAGAACTCTATCCCTACGATACGTAAACATCTGCAAACGCTATTTCCTATCAAGGAAGTGTCGCATTTACATTCATTTGAATCGTAGACGAGGAATGCATAACACTTCGCAATGAATATTATATCTTATCATGAAACATAGATATGAAATGCAATATCTCGTTTTAAGAAGCATTTGAACTCTATTGCTACGATACGTAGACATCTGCAAACGCTATTTCTTTGCAAGGAAGTGTCGCCTTTACATTCATTTGAAGTGTAGACGAGGAATACATAACACTTCGCAAATCATATTATATCTTACCATGAAAAATAGAAATGAGATGCGATATCGCGTTTTAAGAAGCATTAGAACTCTATTGCTACGATAGGTAGACATCTGCAAACGCTATTTTCTTGCAAGGAAGTGTCGCATTTACATTCATTTGAAGTGTAGACGAGGAATACATAACACTTCGCAAATCATATTATATCTTACCATGAAACATAGGAATGAGATGCGATATCGCGTTTTAAGAAGCATTAGAAATCTATTGCTACGATACGTAGACATCTGCAAACGCCATTTCCTAGCGAGGAAGTGTCGCATTCACATTCATTTGAAGTGTAGACGAGGAATACATAACTCTTCGCAAATCATATTATATCTTACCATGAAACATAGGAATGAGATGCGATATCGCGTTTTAAGAAGCATTAGAAATCTATTGCTACGATACGTAGACATCTGCAAACGCCATTTCCTAGCGAGGAAGTGTCGCATTCACATTCATTTGAAGTGTAGACGAGGAATACATAACTCTTCGCAAATCATATTATATCTTACCATGAAACACAGAATTGAGATGCGATATCGCGCTTTAAGAATCATAAGAACTCTATTGCTACGATACGTAGACATCTGCAAACGTTATTTCCTTGCAAGGAAGTATCGCATTTTCATTCATTTGAAGTGTAGACGAGGAATACATAACACTTCGCAAATCATATTATATCTTACCATGAAACATAGAAACGACATGCGATATCGCGTTTTAAGAAGCATTAGAAATCTATTGCTACGATACGTAGACATCTGCAAACGCTATTTCCTTGCAAGGAAGTGTCGCATTTACATTCTTCTGAAGAGAGTACGAGGTATACATAACAGTTTACAATGAATATTATATCCTATCATGCAACATAGAAATGAGATGCGATATCGCGTTTTAAGAAGAATTAGAACTCTATCCCTACGATACGTAAACATCTGCAAACGCTATTTCCTATCAAGGAAGTGTCGCATTTACATTCATTTGAATCGTAGACGAGGAATACATGACACTTCGCAAATCATATTATATCTTACCATGAAACATAGGAATGAGATGCGATATCGCGTTTTAAGAAGCATTAGAAATCTATTGCTACGATACGTAGACATCTGCAAACGCCATTTCCTAGCGAGGAAGTGTCGCATTCACATTCATTTGAAGTGTAGACGAGGAATACATAACTCTTCGCAAATCATATTATATCTTACCATGAAACATAGAATTGAGATGCGATATCGCGCTTTAAGAATCATAAGAACTCTATTGCTACGATACGTAGACATCTGCAAACGCTATTTCCTTGCAAGGAAGTGTCGCATTTTCATTCATTTGAAGTGTAGACGAGGAATACATATCACTTCGCAAATCATATTATATCTTACCATGAAACATGGAAATGAGATGCGATATCGCATTTTTAGAAGCATTAGAACACTATTGCTACGATAGGTAGACATTTGCAAACGCTATTTCCTTGCAAGGAAGTGTCGCAATTACATTCATTTGAAGTGTAGACGAGGAATACATAACACTTCGCAAATCATATTATATCTTACCATGAAACATAGAAATGAGATGCGATATCGCGTTTTAAGAAGCATTAGAACTCTATCACTACGATACCTAGACATCTGCAGACGCTATTTCCTTGCAAGGAAGTGTCGCATATACATTCTTCTGAAGAGAGTACGAGGTATACATAACACTTTACAATGAATATTATATCCTATCATGCAACATAGAAATGAGATGCGATATCGCGTTTTAAGAAGAATTAGAACTCTATCCCTACGATACGTAAACATCTGCAAACGCTATTTCCTATCAAGGAAGTGTCGCATTTACATTCATTTGAATCGTAGACGAGGAATACATGACACTTCGCAAATCATATTATATCTTACCATGAAACATAGGAATGAGATGCGATATCGCGTTTTAAGAAGCATTAGAAATCTATTGCTACGATACGTAGACATTTGCAAACGCTATTTCCTTACAAGGAAATGTCGCATTTACATTCATTTGAATCGTAGACGAGGAGTGCATAACACTTCGCAATGAATATTATACCTTATCATGAAACATAGATATGAGATGCAATATCTCGTTTTAAGAAGCATTTGAACTCTATTGCTACGATACGTAGACATTTGCAAACGCTATTTTCTTGGAAGGAAGTGTCGCATTTACATTCATTTGAAGTGTAGACGAGGAATACATAACACTTCGCAAACCATATTATATCTTACCATGAAACATAGAAATGAGATGCGATATCGCGTTTTAAGAAGCATTAGAACCCTATTGCTACGATACCTCGACATCTGCAGACGCTATTTCCTAGCAAGGAAGTGTCGCATTTACATTCATTTGAAGTGTAGACGACGAATACATGACACTTCGCAAATCATATTATATCTTACCATGAAACATAGAAATGAGATGCGATATCGCGTTTTAAGAAGCATTAGAACACTATTGCTACGATACCTAGACATCTGCAGACGCTATTTCCTTGCAAGGAAGTGTCGCATTTACATTCATTTGAAGTGTAGACGAGGAATACATGACACTTCGCAAATCATATTATATCTTACCATGAAACATAGAAATGAGATGCGATATCGCGTTTTAAGAAGCATTAGAAAGCTATTGCTACGATACGTAGACATCTGCAAACGCTATTTCCTTGCAAGGAAGCGTCGCATTTACTTTCATTTGAAGTGTAGACGAGGAATATATAACACTTCGCAAATCATATTATATCTTACCATGAAACATAGAAATGAGATGCGATATCGCGTTTTAAGAAGAAATAGAAATCTATTGCTACGATACGTAGACATCTGCAAGCGCTATTTCCTAGCGAGGAAGTGTCGCATTCACATTCATTTGAAGTGTAGAGGTGGAATACATAACACTTCGCAATTCATATTATATCTTACCATGAAACATAGAAATGAGATGCGATATCGCGTTTTAAGAATCATAAAAACTCTATTGCTTCGATACGTAGACATCTGCAAACGCTATTTCCTTGCAAGGAAGTGTCGCATTTACATTCTTCTGAAGAGAGTACGAGGTATACATAACACTTTACAATGAATATTATATCCTATCATGCAACATAGAAATGAGATGCGATATCGCGTTTTAAGAAGAATTAGAACTCTATCCCTACGATACGTAAACATCTGCAAACGCTATTTCCTATCAAGGAAGTGTCGCATTTACATTCATTTGAATCGTAGACGAGGAATACATGACACTTCGCAAATCATATTATATCTTACCATGAAACATAGGAATGAGATGCGATATCGCGTTTTAAGAAGCATTAGAAATCTATTGCTACGATACGTAGACATCTGCGAACGCCATTTCCTAGCGAGGAAGTGTCGCATTCACATTCATTTGAAGTGTAGACGAGGAATACATAACTCTTCGCAAATCATATTATATCTTACCATGAAACATAGAATTGGGATGCGATATCGCGTTTTAAGAATCATAAGAACTCTATTGCTACGATACGTAGACATCTGCAAACGCTATTTCCTTGCAAGGAAGTGTCGCATTTTCATTCATTTGAAGTGTAGACGATGAATACATATCACTTCGCAAATCATATTATATCTTACCATGAAACATGGAAATGAGATGCGATATCGCATTTTTAGAAGCATTAGAACACAATTGCTACGATAGGTAGACATTTGCAAACGCTATTTCCTTGCAAGGAAGTGTCGCAATTACATTCATTTGAAGTGTAGACGAGGAATACATAACACTTCGCAAATCATATTATATCTTACCATGAAACATAGAAATGAGATGCGATATCGCGTTTTAAGAAGCATTAGAACTCTATCACTACGATACCTAGACATCTGCAGACGCTATTTCCTAGCAAGGAAGTGTCGCATTTACATTCATTTGAAGTGTAGACGAGGAATACATAACACTTCGCAAATCATATTATATCTTACCATGAAACATAGGAATGAGATGCGATATCGCGTTTTAAGAAGCATTAGAAAGCTATTGCTACGATACGTAGACATCTGCAATCGCCATTTCCTAGCGAGGAAGTGTCGCATTCACATTCATTTGAAGTGTAGACGAGGAATACATAACACTTCGCAAATCATATTATATCTTACCACGAAACATAGAAATGAGATGCGATATCGCGTTTTAAGAATCATAAAAACTCTATTGCTACGATTCGTAGACATCTGCAAACGCTATTTCCTTGCAAGGAAATGTCGCATTTACATTCATTTGAATCGTAGACGAGGAATGCATAACACTTCGCAATGAATATTATATCTTATCATGAAACATAGATATGAGATGCAATATCTCGTTTTAAGAAGCATTTGAACTCTATTGCTACGATACGTAGACATCTGCAAACGCTATTTCTTTGCAAGGAAGTGTCGCATTTACATTCATTTGAAGTGTAGACGAGGAATACATAACACTTCGCAAATCATATTATATCTTACCATGAAAAATAGAAATGAGATGCGATATCGCGTTTTAAGAAGCATTAGAACTCTATTGCTACGATAGGTAGACATCTGCAAACGCTATTTTCTTGCAAGGAAGTGTCGCATTTACATTCATTTGAAGTGTAGACGAGGAATACATAACACTTCGCAAATCATATTATATCTTACCATGAAACATAGAAATGAGATGCGATATCGCGTTCTAAGAATCATAAAAACTCTATTGCTACGATACGTAGACATCTGCAAACGCTATTTCCTTGCAGGGAAATGTCGCATTTACATTCATTTGAATCGTGGACGAGCAATGCATAACACTTCCCAATGAATGTTATATCTTATCATGAAACATATAAATGAGATGCGATATCGCGTTTTAAGAATCATAAGAACTCTATTGCTACGATACGTAGACATCTGCAAACGCTATTTCCTTGCAAGGAAATGTCGCATTTACATTCATTTGAATCGTAGACGAGCAATGCATAACACTTCGCAATGAATATTATATCTTACCATGAAACATAGGAATGAGATGCGATATCGCGTTTTAAGAAGCATTAGAAAGCTATTGCTACGATACGTAGACATCTGCAATCGCCATTTCCTAGCGAGGAAGTGTCGCATTCACATTCATTTGAAGTGTAGACGAGGAATACATAACACTTCGCAAATCATATTATATCTTACCACGAAACATAGAAATGAGATGCGATATCGCGTTTTAAGAATCATAAAAACTCTATTGCTACGATACGTAGACATCTGCAAACGCTATTTCCTTGCAAGGAAATGTCGCATTTACATTCATTTGAATCGTAGACGAGGAATGCATAACACTTCGCAATGAATATTATATCTTATCATGAAACATAGATATGAGATGCAATATCTCGTTTTAAGAAGCATTTGAACTCTATTGCTACGATACGTAGACATCTGCAAACGCTATTTCTTTGCAAGGAAGTGTCGCATTTACATTCATTTGAAGTGTAGACGAGGAATACATAACACTTCGCAAATCATATTATATCTTACCATGAAAAATAGAAATGAGATGCGATATCGCGTTTTAAGAAGCATTAGAACTCTATTGCTACGATAGGTAGACATCTGCAAACGCTATTTTCTTGCAAGGAAGTGTCGCATTTACATTCATTTGAAGTGTAGACGAGGAATACATAACACTTCGCAAATCATATTATATCTTACCATGAAACATAGAAATGAGATGCGATATCGCGTTCTAAGAATCATAAAAACTCTATTGCTACGATACGTAGACATCTGCAAACGCTATTTCCTTGCAAGGAAATGTCGCATTTACATTCATTTGAATCGTGGACGAGCAATGCATAACACTTCCCAATGAATGTTATATCTTATCATGAAACATATAAATGAGATGCGATATCGCGCTTTAAGAATCATAAGAACTCTATTGCTACGATACGTAGACATCTGCAAACGCTATTTCCTTGCAAGGAAATGTCGCATTTACATTCATTTGAATCGTAGACGAGCAATGCATAACACTTCGCAATGAATATTATATCTTATCATGAAACATAGAAATGAGATGCGATATCGCGTTTTAAGCAGCATTAGAACTCAATTGCTACGAGTTCTAGACATCTGCAGACGCTATTTCCTTGCAAGGAAGTGTCGCATTTACATTCTTCTGAAGAGAGTACGAGGTATACATAACACTTTACAATGAATATTATATCCCATTATGCAACATAGAAGTGAGATGCGATATCGCGTTTTAAGAAGAATTAGAACACTATCCCTACGATACGTAAATATCTGCAAACGCTTTTTCCTAGCAAGGAAGTGTCGCATTTACATTCATTTGAATCGTAGCCGAGGAATGCGTAACACTTCGCACATCATATTATATCTCACAATGAAACATA
>NW_027490930.1:0-30713 GCF_050948175.1 Xylocopa sonorina | reverse complement strand
TGCAGTATCTCGTTTTAAGAAGCATTTGAACCCTATTGCTTCGATACGTAGACATCTGCAAACGCAATTTCCTTACAAGGAGGTGTCGCATTTACATTAATTTGAAGTGTAGACGAGGAATACATAACACTTCGCAAATCATATTACATCTTGCCATGAAACATAGAAATGAGATGCGATATCGCGTTTTAAGAAGCATTAAAACTCTATTGCTACGATACCTAGACATCTGCAAACGCTATTTCCTTGCAAGGAAGTGTCGCATTTACATTCATTTGAAGTGTGGACGAGGAATACATAACACTTCGCAAATCATATTATAACTTACCATGAAACATAGAAGTGAGATGCGATATCGCATTTTAAGAAGCATTAGAATACTATTGCTACGATAGGCAGATATTTGCAAACGCTATTTCCTTGCAAGGAAATGTCGTATTTACATTCATTTGAAGTGTAGACGAGGAATACATAACACTTCGCAAGTCATATTATATCTTACCATGAAACATAGAAATGAGATGCGATATCGCGTTTCAAGAATCATAAGAACTCTATTGTTACGATACGTAGACATCTGCAAACGCTATTTCCTTGCAAGGAAGTGTCGCATTTACTTTCATTTGAGTCGTAGACGAGGAATGCATAACACTTCGCAATGAATATTATATCTTATCATGAAACATAGATATGAGATGCAGTATCTCGTTTTAAGAAGCATTTGAACTCTATTGCTTCGATACGTAGACATCTGCAAACGCAATTTCCTTACAAGGAGGTGTCGCATTTACATTAATTTGAAGTGTAGACGAGGAATACATAACACTTCGCAAATCATATTACATCTTACCATGAAACATAGAAATGAGATGCGATATCGCGTTTTAAGAAGCACTAGAATACTATTGCTACGATAGGCAGATATTTGCAAACGCTATTTCCTTGCAAGGAAGTGTCGTATTAACATTCATTTGAAGTGTAGACGAGGAATACATAACACTTCGCAATGAATATTATATCTTATCATGAAAAATAGATATGAGATGCAGTATCTCGTTTTAAGAAGCATTTGAACTCTATTGCTTCGATACGTAGACATCTGCAAACGCTATTTCCTTGCAAGGAAGTGTCGCATTTACTTTCATTTGAATCGTAGACGAGGAATGCATAACACTTCGCAATGAATATTATATCTTATCATGAAACATAGATATGAGATGCAGTATCTCGTTTTAAGAAGCATTTGAACTCTATTGCTTCGGTACGTAGACATCTGCAAACGCAATTTCCTTACAAGGAGGTGTCGCATTTACATTAATTTGAAGTGTAGACGAGGAATACATAACACTTCGCAAATCATATTACATCTTGCCATGAAACATAGAAATGAGATGCGATATCGCGTTTTAAGAAGCATTAAAACTCTATTGCTACGATACCTAGACATCTGCAAACGCTATTTCCTTGCAAGGAAGTGTCGCATTTACATTCATTTGAAGTGTGGACGAGGAATACATAACACTTCGCAAATCATATTATAACTTACCATGAAACATAGAAGTGAGATGCGATATCGCATTTTAAGAAGCATTAGAATACTATTGCTACGATAGGCAGATATTTGCAAACGCTATTTCCTTGCAAGGAAATGTCGTATTTACATTCATTTGAAGTGTAGACGAGGAATACATAACACTTCGCAAGTCATATTATATCTTACCATGAAACATAGAAATGAGATGCGATATCGCGTTTCAAGAATCATAAGAACTCTATTGTTACGATACGTAGACATCTGCAAACGCTATTTCCTTGCAAGGAAGTGTCGCATTTACATTCATTTGAGGTGTAGACGAGGAATACATAACACTTCGCAATGAATATTATATCTTACCATGAAACATAGAAATGAGATGCGATATCGCGTTTTAAGAAGCATTAGAACTCTATTGCTACGATACCTAGACATCTGCAGACGCTATTTCCTAGCAAGGAAGTGTCGCATTTACATTCATTTGAAGTGTAGACGAGGAATACATAACACTTCGCAATTCATATTATATCTTACCATGAATCATAGAAATGAGATGCGATATCGCGTTTTAAGTATCATAAGAACTCTATTGTTACGATACGTAGACACCTGCAAACGCTATTTCCTTGCAAGGAAGTGTCGCATTTACGTTCATTTGAATCGTAGACGAGGAATGCATAACACATCGCAATGAATATTATATCTTATCATGAAACATAGAAATGAGATGCAATATCTCGTTTTAAGAAGCATTTGAACTCTATTGCTTCGATACGTAGACATCTGCAGACGCTATTTCCTTGCAAGGAAGTGTCGCATTTACATTCATTTGAAGTGTAGACAAGGAATAGATAACACTTCGCAAATCATATTATATCTTACCATGAAACATAGAAATGAGATGCGATATCGCGATTTAAGAAGCTTTAGAACACTATTGCTTCGATACGTAGACATCTGCAAACGCTATTTCCTTGCAAGGAAGTGTCGCATTTACATTCATTTGAATCGTAGACGAGGAATGCATAACACTTCGCAATGAATATTATATCTTATCATGAAACACAGATATGAGATGCAATATCTCGTTTTAAGAAGCATTTGAACTCTATTGCTTCGATACGTAGACATCTGCAAACGCTATTTCCCTGCAAGGAAGTGTCGCATTTACATTCATTTGAGGTGTAGACGAGGAATACATAACACTTCGCAAATCATATTATACCTTACCATGAAACATAGAAGTGAGGTGCGATATCGCGTTTTAAGAAGAATTAGAAATCTATTGCTACGATACGTAGACATCCGCAAACGCTATTTCCTTGCAAGGAAGTGTCGCATTTACTTTCATTTGAATCGCAGACGAGGAATGCATAAGACTTTGCAATGTATATTATATCTTATCATGAAACATAGATATGAGATGCAATATCTCGTTTTAAGAAGCATTTGAACTCTATTGCTTCGATACGTAGACATCTGCAAACGCTATTTCCTTGCAAGGAAGTGTCGCATTTACTTTCATTTGAATCGTAGACGAGGAATGCATAACACTTCGCAATGAATATTATATCTTATCATGAAACATAGATATGAGATGCAGTATCTCGTTTTAAGAAGCATTTGAACTCTATTGCTTCGATACGTAGACATCTGCAAACGCAATTTCCTTACAAGGAGGTGTCGCATTTACATTAATTTGAAGTGTAGACGAGGAATACATAACACTTCGCAAATCATATTACATCTTGCCATGAAACATAGAAATGTGATGCGATATCGCGTTTTAAGAAGCATTAAAACTCTATTGCTACGATACCTAGACATCTGCAAACGCTATTTCCTTGCAAGGAAGTGTCGCATTTACATTCATTTGAAGTGTGGACGAGGAATACATAACACTTCGCAAATCATATTATAACTTACCATGAAACATAGAAATGAGATGCGATATCGCGATTTAAGAAGCTTTAGAACACTATTGCTTCGATACGTAGACATCTGCAAACGCTATTTCCTTGCAAGGAAGTGTCGCATTTACGTTCATTTGAATCGTAGACGAGGAATGCATAACACTTCGCAATGAATATTATATCTTATCATGAAACATAGAAATGAGATGCAATATCTCGTTTTAAGAAGCATTTGAACTCTATTGCTTCGATACGTAGACATCTGCAAACGCTATTTCCTTGCAAGGAAGTGTCGCATTTACATTCATTTGAAGTGTAGACGAGGAATACATGACACTTCGCAAATAATATTATATCTTACCATGAAACATAGAAATGAGATGCGATATCGCGTTTTAAAAAGCATTAGAAATCTATTGCTGCGATACGTAGACATCTGCAAACACTATTTCCTAGCGAGGAAGTGTCGCATTTACATTCATTTGAAATGTAGACGAGGAATACATAACACTTCGCAAATCATATTACATCTTACCATGAAACATAGAAATGAGATGCGATATCGCGCTTTAAGAAGCATTAGAACTCTATTGCTACGATACCTAGACATCTGCAGACGCTATTTCCTGGCAAGGAAGTGTCGCATTTACATTCATTTGAAGTCTAGACGTGGAATACATAATAATTCGCAATGAATATTATATCTTATCATGAAACATAGATATGAGATGCAATATCTCGTTTTAAGAAGCATTTGAACTCTATTGCTTCGATACGTAGACATCTGCAAACGCTATTTCCTTGCAAGGAAGTGTCGCATTTACATTCATTTGATGTGTGGACGAGGAATGCATAACACTTCGCAATGAATATTATATCTTATCATGAAACATAGATATGAGATGCAATATCTCGTTTTAAGAAGCATTTGAACACTATTGCTTCGATACGTAGACATCTGCAAACGCTATTTCCCTGCAAGGAAGTGTCGCATTTAAATTCATTTGAGGTGTAGACGAGGAATACATAACACTTCGCAAATCATATTATATCTTACCATGAAACATAGAAATGAGATGCGATATCGCGTTTTAAGAAGCATTAGAAATCTATTGCTACGATACGTAGACATCCGCAAACGCTATTTCCTTGCAAGGAAGTGTCGCATTTACTTTCATTTGAATCGTAGACGAGGAATGCATAACACTTCGCAATGTATATTATATCTTATCATGAAACATAGGTATGAGATGCAATATCTCGTTTTAAGAAGCATTTGAACACTATTGCTTCGATACGTAGACATCTGCAAACGCTATTTCCCTGCAAGGAAGTGTCGCATTTACATTCATTTGAGGTGTAGACGAGGAATGCATAACACTTCGCAAATCATATTATATCTTACCATGAAACAGAGAAATGAGATGCGATATCGCGTTTTAAGAAGCATTAGAACTCTATTGCTACGATAGGTAGACATCTGCAATCGCTATTTCCTTGCAAGGAAGTGTCGCATTTACCTTCATTTGAAGTGTAGACCAGGAATACATAACACTTCGCAATTCATATTATATCTTACCATGAATCATAGAAATGAGATGCGATATCGCGTTTTAAGTATCATAAGAACTCTATTGTTACGATACGTAGACATCTGCAAACGCTATTTCCTTGCAAGGAAGTGTCGCATTTACTTTCATTTGAGTCGTAGACGAGGAATGCATAACACTTCGCAATGAATATTATATCTTACCATGAAACATAGAAATGAGATGCGATATCGCGTTTTAAGAAGCATTAGAACTCTATTGCTACGATACCTAGACATCTGCAGACGCTATTTCCTAGCAAGGAAGTGTCGCATTTACATTCATTTGAAGTGTAGACGAGGAATACATAACACTTCGCAAATCATATTACATCTTACCATGAAACATAGAAATGAGATGCGATATCGCGTTTTAAGAAGCATTAGAAATCTATTGCTACGATACGTAGACATCTGCAAACGCTATTTCCTTGCAAGGAAGTGTCGCATTTACATTCATTTGAAGTGTAGACGAGGAATACATGACACTTCGCAAATAATATTATATCTTACCATGAAACATAGAAATGAGATGCGATATCGCGTTTTAAAAAGCATTAGAAATCTATTGCTACGATACGTAGACATCTGCAAACACTATATCCTAGCGAGGAAGTGTCGCATTTACATTCATTTGAAATGTAGACGAGGAACACATAACACTTCGCAAATCATATTACATCTTACCACGAAACATAGAAATGAGATGCGATATCGCGCTTTAAGAAGCATTAGAACTCCATTGCTACGATACCTAGACATCTGCAGACGCTATTTCCTGGCACGGAAGTGTCGCATTTACATTCATTTGAAGTCTAGACGAGGAATACATAATAATTCGCAATGAATATTATATCTTATCATGAAACATAGATATGAGATGCAATATCTCGTTTTAAGAAGCATTTGAACTCTATTGCTTCGATACGTAGACATCTGCAAACGCTATTTCCTTGCAAGGAAGTGTCGCATTTACATTCATTTGATGTGTGGACGAGGAATGCATAACACTTCGCAATGAATATTATATCTTATCATGAAACATAGATATGAGATGCAATATCTCGTTTTAAGAAGCATTTGAACACTATTGCTTCGATACGTAGACATCTGCAAACGCTATTTCCCTGCAAGGAAGTGTCGCATTTACATTCATTTGAGGTGTAGACGAGGAATACATAACACTTCGCAAATCATATTATATCTTACCATGAAACATAGAAATGAGATGCGATATCGCGTTTTAAGAAGCATTAGAAATCTATTGCTACGATACGTAGACATCCGCAAACGCTATTTCCATGCAAGGAAGTGTCGCATTTACTTTCATTTGAATCGTAGACGAGGAATGCATAACACTTCGCAATGAATATTATATCTTATCATGAAACATAGATATGAGATGCAATATCTCGTTTTAAGAAGCATTTGAACTCTATTGCTTCGATACGTAGACATCTGCAAACGCTATTTCCTTGCAAGGAAGTGTCGCATTTACACTCATTTGATGTGTGGACGAGGAATGCATAACACTTCGCAATGAATATTATATCTTATCATGAAACATAGATATGAGATGCAATATCTCGTTTTAAGAAGCATTTGAACACTATTGCTTCGATACGTAGACATCTGCAAACGCTATTTCCCTGCAAGGAAGTGTCGCATTTAAATTCATTTGAGGTGTAGACGAGGAATACATAACACTTCGCAAATCATATTATATCTTACCATGAAACATAGAAATGAGATGCGATATCGCGTTTTAAGAAGCATTAGAAATCTATTGCTACGATACGTAGACATCCGCAAACGCTATTTCCTTGCAAGGAAGTGTCGCATTTACTTTCATTTGAATCGTAGACGAGGAATGCATAACACTTCGCAATGTATATTATATCTTATCATGAAACATAGGTATGAGATGCAATATCTCGTTTTAAGAAGCATTTGAACACTATTGCTTCGATACGTAGACATCTGCAAACGCTATTTCCCTGCAAGGAAGTGTCGCATTTACATTCATTTGAGGTGTAGACGAGGAATGCATAACACTTCGCAAATCATATTATATCTTACCATGAAACACAGAAATGAGATGCGATATCGCGTTTTAAGAAGCATTAGAACTCTATTGCTACGATAGGTAGACATCTGCAATCGCTATTTCCTTGCAAGGAAGTGTCGCATTTACCTTCATTTGAAGTGTAGACGAGGAATACATAACACTTCGCAATTCATATTATATCTTACCATGAATCATAGAAATGAGATGCGATATCGCGTTTTAAGTATCATAAGAACTCTATTGTTACGATACGTAGACATCTGCAAACGCTATTTCCTTGCAAGGAAGTGTCGCATTTACGTTCATTTGAATCGTAGACGAGGAATGCATAACACTTCGCAATGAATATTATATCTTATCATGAAACACAGATATGAGATGCAGTATCTCGTTTTAAGAAGCATTTGAACTCTATTGCTTCGATACGTAGACATCTGCAGACGCTATTTCCTTACAAGGAGGTGTCGCATTTACATTAATTTGAAGTGTAGACGAGGAATATATAACACTTCGCAAATCATATTACATCTTGCCATGAAACATAGAAATGAGATGCGATATCGCGTTTTAAGAAGCATTAAAACTCTATTGCTACGATACCTAGACATCTGCAAACGCTATTTCCTTGCAAGGAAGTGTCGCATTTACATTCATTTGAAGTGTGGACGAGGAATACATAACACTTCGCAAATCATATTATAACTTACCATGAAACATAGAAGTGAGATGCGATATCGCATTTTAAGAAGCATTAGAATACTATTGCTACGATAGGCAGGTATTTGCAAACGCTATTTCCTTGCAAGGAAATGTCGTATTTACATTCATTTGAAGTGTAGACGAGGAATACATAACACTTCGCAAGTCATATTATATCTTACCATGAAACATCGAAATGAGATGCGATATCGCGTTTCAAGAATCATAAGAACTCTATTGTTACGTAGACATCTGCAAACGCTATTTCCTTGCAAGGAAGTGTCGCATTTACTTTCATTTGAGTCGTAGACGAGGAATGCATAACACTTCGCAATGAATATTATATCTTATCATAAAACATAGAAATGAGATGCAATATCTCGTTTTAAGAAGCATTTGAACTCTATTGCTTCGATACGTAGACATCTGCAAACGCAATTTCCTTACAAGGAAGTGTCGCATTTACATTCATTTGAAGTGTAGACGAGGAATACATGACACTTCGCAAATAATATTATATCTTACCATGAAACATAGAAATGAGATGCGATATCGCGTTTTAAAAAGCATTAGAAATCTATTGCTACGATACGTAGACATCTGCAAACGCTATTTCCTTGCAAGGAAGTGTCGCATTTACATTCATTTGATGTGTGGACGAGGAATGCATAACACTTCGCAATGAATATTATATCTTATCATGAAACATAGATATGAGATGCAATATCTCGTTTTAAGAAGCATTTGAACACTATTGCTTCGATACGTAGACATCTGCAAACGCTATTTCCCTGCAAGGAAGTGTCGCATTTACATTCATTTGAGGTGTAGACGAGGAATGCATAACACTTCGCAAATCATATTATATCTTACCATGAAACACAGAAATGAGATGCGATATCGCGTTTTAAGAAGCATTAGAACTCTATTGCTACGATAGGTAGACATCTGCAATCGCTATTTCCTTGCAAGGAAGTGTCGCATTTACCTTCATTTGAAGTGTAGACGAGGAATACATAACACTTCGCAATTCATATTATATCTTACCATGAATCATAGAAATGAGATGCGATATCGCGTTTTAAGTATCATAAGAACTCTATTGTTACGATACGTAGACATCTGCAAACGCTATTTCCTTGCAAGGAAGTGTCGCATTTACGTTCATTTGAATCGTAGACGAGGAATGCATAACACTTCGCAATGAATATTATATCTTATCATGAAACACAGATATGAGATGCAATATCTCGTTTTAAGAAGCATTTGAACTCTATTGCTTCGATACGTAGACATCTGCAGACGCTATTTCCTTGCAAGGAAGTGTCGCATTTACATTCATTTGAAGTGTAGACGAGGAATACATAACACTTCGCAAATCATATTATATCTTACCATGAAACATAGAAATGAGATGCGATATCGCGATTTAAGAAGCTTTAGAACACTATTGCTTCGATACGTAGACATCTGCAAACGCTATTTCCTTGCAAGGAAGTGTCGCATTTACATTCATTTGAATCGTAGACGAGGAATGCATAACACTTCGCAATGAATATTATATCTTATCATGAAACACAGATATGAGATGCAATATCTCGTTTTAAGAAGCATTTGAACTCTATTGCTTCGATACGTAGACATCTGCAAACGCTATTTCCCTGCAAGGAAGTGTCGCATTTACATTCATTTGAGGTGTAGACGAGGAATACATAACACTTCGCAAATCATATTATAACTTACCATGAAACATAGAAGTGAGATGCGATATCGCATTTTAAGAAGCATTAGAATACTATTGCAACGATAGGCAGGTATTTGCAAACGTTATTTCCTTGCAAGGAAATGTCGTATTTACATTCATTTGAAGTGTAGACGAGGAATACATAACACTTCGCAAGTCATATTATATCTTACCATGAAACATCGAAATGAGATGCGATATCGCGTTTCAAGAATCATAAGAACTCTATTGTTACGTAGACATCTGCAAACGCTATTTCCTTGCAAGGAAGTGTCGCATTTACTTTCATTTGAGTCGTAGACGAGGAATGCATAACACTTCGCAATGAATATTATATCTTATCACGAAACATAGATATGAGATGCAGTATCTCGTTTTAAGAAGCATTTGAACTCTATTGCTTCGATACGTAGACATCTGCAAACGCAATTTCCTTACAAGGAGGTGTCGCATTTACATTAATTTGAAGTGTAGACGAGGAATACATAACACTTCGCAAATCATATTACATCTTACCATGAAACATAGAAATGAGATGCGATATCGCGTTTTAAGAAGCATTAAAACTCTATTGCTACGATACGTGGACATCTGCAGACGCTATTTCCTAGCAAGGAAGTGTCGCATTTACATTCATTTGAGGTGTAGACGAGGAATACATAACACTTCGCAAATCATATTATATCTTACCATGAAACATAGAAGTGAGGTGCGATATCGCGTTTTAAGAAGCATTAGAAATCTATTGCTACGATACGTAGACATCCGCAAACGCTATTTCCTTGCAAGGAAGTGTCGCATTTACTTTCATTTGAATCGTAGACGAGGAATGCATAAGACTTTGCAATGTATATTATATCTTATCATGAAACATAGATATGAGATGCAATATCTCGTTTTAAGAAGCATTTGAACTCTATTGCTTCGATACGTAGACATCTGCAAACGCTATTTCCTTGCAAGGAAGTGTCGCATTTACTTTCATTTGAATCGTAGACGAGGAATGCATAACACTTCGCAATGAATATTATATCTTATCATGAAACATAGATATGAGATGCAGTATCTCGTTTTAAGAAGCATTTGAACCCTATTGCTTCGATACGTAGACATCTGCAAACGCAATTTCCTTACAAGGAGGTGTCGCATTTACATTAATTTGAAGTGTAGACGAGGAATACATAACACTTCGCAAATCATATTACATCTTGCCATGAAACATAGAAATGAGATGCGATATCGCGTTTTAAGAAGCATTAAAACTCTATTGCTACGATACCTAGACATCTGCAAACGCTATTTCCTTGCAAGGAAGTGTCGCATTTACATTCATTTGAAGTGTGGACGAGGAATACATAACACTTCGCAAATCATATTATAACTTACCATGAAACATAGAAGTGAGATGCGATATCGCATTTTAAGAAGCATTAGAATACTATTGCTACGATAGGCAGATATTTGCAAACGCTATTTCCTTGCAAGGAAATGTCGTATTTACATTCATTTGAAGTGTAGACGAGGAATACATAACACTTCGCAAGTCATATTATATCTTACCATGAAACATAGAAATGAGATGCGATATCGCGTTTCAAGAATCATAAGAACTCTATTGTTACGATACGTAGACATCTGCAAACGCTATTTCCTTGCAAGGAAGTGTCGCATTTACTTTCATTTGAGTCGTAGACGAGGAATGCATAACACTTCGCAATGAATATTATATCTTATCATGAAACATAGATATGAGATGCAGTATCTCGTTTTAAGAAGCATTTGAACTCTATTGCTTCGATACGTAGACATCTGCAAACGCAATTTCCTTACAAGGAGGTGTCGCATTTACATTAATTTGAAGTGTAGACGAGGAATACATAACACTTCGCAAATCATATTACATCTTACCATGAAACATAGAAATGAGATGCGATATCGCGTTTTAAGAAGCACTAGAATACTATTGCTACGATAGGCAGATATTTGCAAACGCTATTTCCTTGCAAGGAAGTGTCGTATTAACATTCATTTGAAGTGTAGACGAGGAATACATAACACTTCGCAATGAATATTATATCTTATCATGAAAAATAGATATGAGATGCAGTATCTCGTTTTAAGAAGCATTTGAACTCTATTGCTTCGATACGTAGACATCTGCAAACGCTATTTCCTTGCAAGGAAGTGTCGCATTTACTTTCATTTGAATCGTACACGAGGAATGCATAACACTACGCAATGAATATTATATCTTATCATGAAACATAGATATGAGATGCAGTATCTCGTTTTAAGAAGCATTTGAACTCTATTGCTTCGATACGTAGACATCTGCAAACGCAATTTCCTTACAAGGAGGTGTCGCATTTACATTAATTTGAAGTGTAGACGAGGAATACATAACACTTCGCAAATCATATTACATCTTACCATGAAACATAGAAATGAGATGCGATATCGCGTTTTAAGAAGCATTAAAACACTATTGCTACGATACCTAGACATCTGCAAACGCTATTTCCTTGCAAGGAAGTGTCGCATTTACATTCATTTGAATTTGAGACAAGGAATACATAACTCTTCGCAAATCATATTATATCTTACCATGAAACATAGAAATGAGATGCGATATCTCGTTTTAAGAAGCATTTAAACTCTATTGCTTCGATACGTAGACATCTGCAGACGCTATTTCCTAGCAAGGAAGTGTCGCATTTACATTCATTTGAAGTGTAGACGAGGAATACATGACACTTCGCAAATAATATTATATCTTACCATGAAACATAGAAATGAGATGCGATATCGCGTTTTAAAAAGCATTAGAAATCTATTGCTACGATACGTAGACATCTGCAAACACTATTTCCTAGCGAGGAAGTGTCGCATTTACATTCATTTGAAATGTAGACGAGGAATACATAACACTTCGCAAATCATATTACATCTTACCATGAAACATAGAAATGAGATGCGATATCGCGTTTTAAGAAGCATTAGAACTCTATTGCTACGATACCTAGACATCTGCAGACGCTATTTCCTGGCAAGGAAGTGTCGCATTTACATTCATTTGAAGTCTAGACGAGGAATACATAATAATTCGCAATGAATATTATATCTTATCATGAAACATAGATATGAGATGCAATATCTCGTTTTAAGAAGCATTTGAACTCTATTGCTTCGATACGTAGACATCTGCAAACGCTATTTCCTTGCAAGGAAGTGTCGCATTTACATTCATTTGATGTGTGGACGAGGAATGCATAACACTTCGCAATGAATATTATATCTTATCATGAAACATAGATATGAGATGCAATATCTCGTTTTAAGACGCATTTGAACACTATTGCTTCGATACGTAGACATCTGCAAACGCTATTTCCCTGCAAGGAAGTGTCGCATTTACATTCATTTGAGGTGTAGACGAGGAATACATAACACTTCGCAAATCATATTATATCTTACCATGAAACATAGAAATGAGATGCGATATCGCGTTTTAAGAAGCATTAGAAATCTATTGCTACGATACGTAGACATCCGCAAACGCTATTTCCTTGCAAGGAAGTGTCGCATTTACTTTCATTTGAATCGTAGACGAGGAATGCATAACACTTCGCAATGTATATTATATCTTATCATGAAACATAGGTATGAGATGCAATATCTCGTTTTAAGAAGCATTTGAACTCTATTGCTTCGATACGTAGACATCTGCAAACGCTATTTCCCTGCAAGGAAGTGTCGCATTTACATTCATTTGAGGTGTAGACGAGGAATACATAACACTTCGCAAATCATATTATATCTTACCATGAAACACAGAAATGAGATGCGATATCGCGTTTTAAGAAGCATTAGAACTCTATTGCTACGATAGGTAGACATCTGCAATCGCTATTTCCTTGCAAGGAAGTGTCGCATTTACATTCATTTGAAGTGTAGACGAGGAATACATAACACTTCGCAATTCATATTATATCTTACCATGAATCATAGAAATGAGATGCGATATCGCGTTTTAAGTATCATAAGAACTCTATTGTTACGATACGTAGACATCTGCAAACGCTATTTCCTTGCAAGGAAGTGTCGCATTTACGTTCATTTGAATCGTAGACGAGGAATGCATAACACTTCGCAATGAATATTATATCTTATCATGAAACATAGAAATGAGATGCAATATCTCGTTTTAAGAAGCATTTGAACTCTATTGCTTCGATACGTAGACATCTGCAGACGCTATTTCCTTGCAAGGAAGTGTCGCATTTACATTCATTTGAAGTGTAGACAAGGAATACATAACACTTCGCAAATCATATTATATCTTACCATGAAACATAGAAATGAGATGCGATATCGCGTTTTAAGAAGCATTAGAACTCTATTGCTACGATACCTAGACATGTGCAGACGCTATTTCCTAGCAAGGAAGTGTCGCATTTACATTCATTTGAAGTGCAGACGAGGAATACATGATACTTCGCAAATCATATTATATCTTACCATGAAACATAGCAATGAGATGCGATATCGCGTTTTAAGAATCATAAAAACTCTATTGCTACGATACGTAGACATCTGCAGACGCTATTTCCTTGCAAGGAAGTGTCGCATTTACATTCATTTGAAGTGTAGACAAGGAATACATAACACTTCGCAAATCATATTATATCTTACCATGAAACATAGAAATGAGATGCGATATCGCGATTTAAGAAGCTTTAGAACACTATTGCTTCGATACGTAGACATCTGCAAACGCTATTTCCTTGCAAGGAAGTGTCGCATTTACATTCATTTGAATCGTAGACGAGGAATGCATAACACTTCGCAATGAATATTATATCTTATCATGAAACACAGATATGAGATGCAATATCTCGTTTTAAGAAGCATTTGAACTCTATTGCTTCGATACGTAGACATCTGCAAACGCTATTTCCCTGCAAGGAAGTGTCGCATTTACATTCATTTGAGGTGTAGACGAGGAATACATAACACTTCGCAAATCATATTATATCTTACCATGAAACATAGAAGTGAGGTGCGATATCGCGTTTTAAGAAGCATTAGAAATCTATTGCTACGATACGTAGACATCCGCAAACGCTATTTCCTTGCAAGGAAGTGTCGCATTTACTTTCATTTGAATCGTAGACGAGGAATGCATAAGACTTTGCAATGTATATTATATCTTATCATGAAACATAGATATGAGATGCAATATCTCGTTTTAAGAAGCATTTGAACTCTATTGCTTCGATACGTAGACATCTGCAAACGCTATTTCCTTGCAAGGAAGTGTCGCATTTACTTTCATTTGAATCGTAGACGAGGAATGCATAACACTTCGCAATGAATATTATATCTTATCATGAAACATAGATATGAGATGCAGTATCTCGTTTTAAGAAGCATTTGAACTCTATTGCTTCGATACGTAGACATCTGCAAACGCAATTTCCTTACAAGGAGGTGTCGCATTTACATTAATTTGAAGTGTAGACGAGGAATACATAACACTTCGCAAATCATATTACATCTTGCCATGAAACATAGAAATGAGATGCGATATCGCGTTTTAAGAAGCATTAAAACTCTATTGCTACGATACCTAGACATCTGCAAACGCTATTTCCTTGCAAGGAAGTGTCGCATTTACATTCATTTGAAGTGTGGACGAGGAATACATAACACTTCGCAAATCATATTATAACTTACCATGAAACATAGAAGTGAGATGCGATATCGCATTTTAAGAAGCATTAGAATACTATTGCTACGATAGGCAGATATTTGCAAACGCTATTTCCTTGCAAGGAAATGTCGTATTTACATTCATTTGAAGTGTAGACGAGGAATACATAACACTTCGCAAGTCATATTATATCTTACCATGAAACATAGAAATGAGATGCGATATCGCGTTTCAAGAA
This sequence comes from Xylocopa sonorina, assembly GCF_050948175.1. NCBI lineage: Eukaryota > Metazoa > Arthropoda > Insecta > Hymenoptera > Apidae > Xylocopa > Xylocopa sonorina. The sequence continues at coordinate 15,216 of NW_027490930.1, read as the reverse complement.
TCATAAGAACTCTATTGTTACGATACGTAGACATCTGCAAACGCTATTTCCTTGCAAGGAAGTGTCGCATTTACTTTCATTTGAGTCGTAGACGAGGAATGCATAACACTTCGCAATGAATATTATATCTTATCATGAAACATAGATATGAGATGCAGTATCTCGCTTTAAGAAGCATTTGAACTCTATTGCTTCGATACGTAGACATCTGCAAACGCTATTTCCTTGCAAGGAAGTGTCGCATTTACTTTCATTTGAATCGTACACGAGGAATGCATAACACTACGCAATGAATATTATATCTTATCATGAAACATAGATATGAGATGCAGTATCTCGTTTTAAGAAGCATTTGAACTCTATTGCTTCGATACGTAGACATCTGCAAACGCAATTTCCTTACAAGGAGGTGTCGCATTTACATTAATTTGAAGTGTAGACGAGGAATACATAACACTTCGCAAATCATATTACATCTTACCATGAAACATAGAAATGAGATGCGATATCGCGTTTTAAGAAGCATTAAAACACTATTGCTACGATACCTAGACATCTGCAAACGCTATTTCCTTGCAAGGAAGTGTCGCATTTACATTCATTTGAATTTGAGACAAGGAATACATAACTCTTCGCAAATCATATTATATCTTACCATGAAACATAGAAATGAGATGCGATATCTCGTTTTAAGAAGCATTTAAACTCTATTGCTTCGATACGTAGACATCTGCAGACGCTATTTCCTAGCAAGGAAGTGTCGCATTTACATTCATTTGAAGTGTAGACGAGGAATACATGACACTTCGCAAATAATATTATATCTTACCATGAAACATAGAAATGAGATGCGATATCGCGTTTTAAAAAGCATTAGAAATCTATTGCTACGATACGTAGACATCTGCAAACACTATTTCCTAGCGAGGAAGTGTCGCATTTACATTCATTTGAAATGTAGACGAGGAATACATAACACTTCGCAAATCATATTACATCTTACCATGAAACATAGAAATGAGATGCGATATCGCGTTTTAAGAAGCATTAGAACTCTATTGCTACGATACCTAGACATCTGCAGACGCTATTTCCTGGCAAGGAAGTGTCGCATTTACATTCATTTGAAGTCTAGACGAGGAATACATAATAATTCGCAATGAATATTATATCTTATCATGAAACATAGATATGAGATGCAATATCTCGTTTTAAGAAGCATTTGAACTCTATTGCTTCGATACGTAGACATCTGCAAACGCTATTTCCTTGCAAGGAAGTGTCGCATTTACATTCATTTGATGTGTGGACGAGGAATGCATAACACTTCGCAATGAATATTATATCTTATCATGAAACATAGATATGAGATGCAATATCTCGTTTTAAGACGCATTTGAACACTATTGCTTCGATACGTAGACATCTGCAAACGCTATTTCCCTGCAAGGAAGTGTCGCATTTACATTCATTTGAGGTGTAGACGAGGAATACATAACACTTCGCAAATCATATTATATCTTACCATGAAACATAGAAATGAGATGCGATATCGCGTTTTAAGAAGCATTAGAAATCTATTGCTACGATACGTAGACATCCGCAAACGCTATTTCCTTGCAAGGAAGTGTCGCATTTACTTTCATTTGAATCGTAGACGAGGAATGCATAACACTTCGCAATGTATATTATATCTTATCATGAAACATAGGTATGAGATGCAATATCTCGTTTTAAGAAGCATTTGAACTCTATTGCTTCGATACGTAGACATCTGCAAACGCTATTTCCCTGCAAGGAAGTGTCGCATTTACATTCATTTGAGGTGTAGACGAGGAATACATAACACTTCGCAAATCATATTATATCTTACCATGAAACACAGAAATGAGATGCGATATCGCGTTTTAAGAAGCATTAGAACTCTATTGCTACGATAGGTAGACATCTGCAATCGCTATTTCCTTGCAAGGAAGTGTCGCATTTACATTCATTTGAAGTGTAGACGAGGAATACATAACACTTCGCAATTCATATTATATCTTACCATGAATCATAGAAATGAGATGCGATATCGCGTTTTAAGTATCATAAGAACTCTATTGTTACGATACGTAGACATCTGCAAACGCTATTTCCTTGCAAGGAAGTGTCGCATTTACGTTCATTTGAATCGTAGACGAGGAATGCATAACACTTCGCAATGAATATTATATCTTATCATGAAACATAGAAATGAGATGCAATATCTCGTTTTAAGAAGCATTTGAACTCTATTGCTTCGATACGTAGACATCTGCAGACGCTATTTCCTTGCAAGGAAGTGTCGCATTTACATTCATTTGAAGTGTAGACAAGGAATACATAACACTTCGCAAATCATATTATATCTTACCATGAAACATAGAAATGAGATGCGATATCGCGTTTTAAGAAGCATTAGAACTCTATTGCTACGATACCTAGACATGTGCAGACGCTATTTCCTAGCAAGGAAGTGTCGCATTTACATTCATTTGAAGTGCAGACGAGGAATACATGATACTTCGCAAATCATATTATATCTTACCATGAAACATAGCAATGAGATGCGATATCGCGTTTTAAGAATCATAAAAACTCTATTGCTACGATACGTAGACATCTGCAGACGCTATTTCCTTGCAAGGAAGTGTCGCATTTACATTCATTTGAAGTGTAGACAAGGAATACATAACACTTCGCAAATCATATTATATCTTACCATGAAACATAGAAATGAGATGCGATATCGCGATTTAAGAAGCTTTAGAACACTATTGCTTCGATACGTAGACATCTGCAAACGCTATTTCCTTGCAAGGAAGTGTCGCATTTACATTCATTTGAATCGTAGACGAGGAATGCATAACACTTCGCAATGAATATTATATCTTATCATGAAACACAGATATGAGATGCAATATCTCGTTTTAAGAAGCATTTGAACTCTATTGCTTCGATACGTAGACATCTGCAAACGCTATTTCCCTGCAAGGAAGTGTCGCATTTACATTCATTTGAGGTGTAGACGAGGAATACATAACACTTCGCAAATCATATTATATCTTACCATGAAACATAGAAGTGAGGTGCGATATCGCGTTTTAAGAAGCATTAGAAATCTATTGCTACGATACGTAGACATCCGCAAACGCTATTTCCTTGCAAGGAAGTGTCGCATTTACTTTCATTTGAATCGTAGACGAGGAATGCATAAGACTTTGCAATGTATATTATATCTTATCATGAAACATAGATATGAGATGCAATATCTCGTTTTAAGAAGCATTTGAACTCTATTGCTTCGATACGTAGACATCTGCAAACGCTATTTCCTTGCAAGGAAGTGTCGCATTTACTTTCATTTGAATCGTAGACGAGGAATGCATAACACTTCGCAATGAATATTATATCTTATCATGAAACATAGATATGAGATGCAGTATCTCGTTTTAAGAAGCATTTGAACTCTATTGCTTCGATACGTAGACATCTGCAAACGCAATTTCCTTACAAGGAGGTGTCGCATTTACATTAATTTGAAGTGTAGACGAGGAATACATAACACTTCGCAAATCATATTACATCTTGCCATGAAACATAGAAATGAGATGCGATATCGCGTTTTAAGAAGCATTAAAACTCTATTGCTACGATACCTAGACATCTGCAAACGCTATTTCCTTGCAAGGAAGTGTCGCATTTACATTCATTTGAAGTGTGGACGAGGAATACATAACACTTCGCAAATCATATTATAACTTACCATGAAACATAGAAGTGAGATGCGATATCGCATTTTAAGAAGCATTAGAATACTATTGCTACGATAGGCAGATATTTGCAAACGCTATTTCCTTGCAAGGAAATGTCGTATTTACATTCATTTGAAGTGTAGACGAGGAATACATAACACTTCGCAAGTCATATTATATCTTACCATGAAACATAGAAATGAGATGCGATATCGCGTTTCAAGAATCATAAGAACTCTATTGTTACGATACGTAGACATCTGCAAACGCTATTTCCTTGCAAGGAAGTGTCGCATTTACTTTCATTTGAGTCGTAGACGAGGAATGCATAACACTTCGCAATGAATATTATATCTTATCATGAAACATAGATATGAGATGCAGTATCTCGCTTTAAGAAGCATTTGAACTCTATTGCTTCGATACGTAGACATCTGCAAACGCAATTTCCTTACAAGGAGGTGTCGCATTTACATTAATTTGAAGTGTAGACGAGGAATACATAACACTTCGCAAATCATATTACATCTTACCATGAAACATAGAAATGAGATGCGATATCGCGTTTTAAGAAGCATTAAAACTCTATTGCTACGATACCTAGACATCTGCAAACGCTATTTCCTTGCAAGGAAGTGTCGCATTTACATTCATTTGAAGTGTGGACGAGGAATACATAACACTTCGCAAATCATATTATAACTTACCATGAAACATAGAAGTGAGATGCGATATCGTATTTTAAGAAGCATTAGAATACTATTGCTACGATAGGCAGATATTTGCAAACGCTATTTCCTTGCAAGGAAGTGTCGTATTAACATTCATTTGAAGTGTAGACGAGGAATACATAACACTTCGCAATGAATATTATATCTTATCATGAAAAATAGATATGAGATGCAGTATCTCGTTTTAAGAAGCAGTTGAACTCTATTGATTCGATACGTAGACATCTGCAAACGCTATTTCCTTGCAAGGAAGTGTCGCATTTACTTTCATTTGAATCGTAGACGAGGAATGCGTAACACTTCGCAATGAATATTATATCTTATCATGAAACATAGATATGAGATGCAGTATCTCGTTTTAAGAAGCATTTGAACTCTATTGCTTCGATACGTAGACATCTGCAAACGCAATTTCCTTACAAGGAGGTGTCGCATTTACATTAATTTGAAGTGTAGACGAGGAATACATAACACTTCGCAAATCATATTACATCTTACCATGATACATAGAAATGAGATGCGATATCGCGTTTTAAGAAGCATTAAAACACTATTGCTACGATACCTAGACATCTGCAAACGCTATTTCCTTGCAAGGAAGTGTCGCATTTACATTCATTTGAAGTGTCGACGAGGAATACATAACACTTCGCAAATCATGTTATATCTTACCACGAAACATAGAAATGAGATGCAATATCTCGATTTAAGAAGCATTTGAACACCATTGCTTCGATACGTAGACATCTGCAAACGCTATTTCCTTGCAAGGAAGTGTCGCATTTACATTCATTTGAATTTGAGACAAGGAATACATAACTCTTCGCAAATCATATTATATCTTACCATGAAACATAGAAATGAGATGCGATATCTCGTTTTAAGAAGCATTTAAACTCTATTGCTTCGATACGTAGACATCTGCAGACGCTATTTCCTAGCAAGGAAGTGTCGCATTTACATTCATTTGAAGTGTAGACGAGGAATACATGACACTTCGCAAATAATATTATATCTTACCATGAAACATAGAAATGAGATGCGATATCGCGTTTTAAAAAGCATTAGAAATCTATTGCTACGATACGTAGACATCTGCAAACACTATTTCCTAGCGAGGAAGTGTCGCATTTACATTCATTTGAAATGTAGACGAGGAATACATAACACTTCGCAAATCATATTACATCTTACCATGAAACATAGAAATGAGATGCGATATCGCGTTTTAAGAAGCATTAGAACTCTATTGCTACGATACCTAGACATCTGCAGACGCTATTTCCTGGCAAGGAAGTGTCGCATTTACATTCATTTGAAGTCTAGACGAGGAATACATAATAATTCGCAATGAATATTATATCTTATCATGAAACATAGATATGAGATGCAATATCTCGTTTTAAGAAGCATTTGAACTCTATTGCTTCGATACGTAGACATCTGCAAACGCTATTTCCTTGCAAGGAAGTGTCGCATTTACATTCATTTGATGTGTGGACGAGGAATGCATAACACTTCGCAATGAATATTATATCTTATCATGAAACATAGATATGAGATGCAATATCTCGTTTTAAGAAGCATTTGTACACTGTTGCTTCGATACGTAGACATCTGCAAACGCTATTTCCCTGCAAGGAAGTGTCGCATTTACATTCATTTGAGGTGTAGACGAGGAATACATAACACTTCGCAAATCATATTATATCTTACCATGAAACATAGAAATGAGATGCGATATCGCGTATTAAGAAGCATTAGAAATCTATTGCTACGATACGTAGACATCCGCAAACGCTATTTCCTTGCAAGGAAGTGTCGCATTTACTTTCATTTGAATCGTAGACGAGGAATGCATAACACTTCGCAATGTATATTATATCTTATCATGAAACATAGGTATGAGATGCAATATCTCGTTTTAAGAAGCATTTGAACTCTATTGCTTCGATACGTAGACATCTGCAAACGCTATTTCCCTGCAAGGAAGTGTCGCATTTACATTCATTTGAGGTGTAGACGAGGAATACATAACACTTCGCAAATCATATTATATCTTACCATGAAACACAGAAATAAGATGCGATATCGCGTTTTAAGTATCTTAAGAACTCTATTGTTACGATACGTAGACATCTGCAAACGCTATTTCCTTGCAAGGAAGTGTCGCATTTACGTTCATTTGAATCGTAGACGAGGAATGCATAACACTTCGCAATGAATATTATATCTTATCATGAAACATAGAAATGAGATGCAATATCTCGTTTTAAGAAGCATTTGAACTCTATTGCTTCGATACGTAGACATCTGCAGACGCAGATGTTCCTTGCAAGGAAGTGTCGCATTTACATTCATTTGAAGTGTAGACAAGGAATACATAACACTTCGCAAATCATATTATATCTTACCATGAAACATAGAAATGAGATGCGATATCGCGTTTTAAGAAGCATTAGAACTCTATTGCTACGATACCTAGACATGTGCAGACGCTATTTCCTAGCAAGGAAGTGTCGCATTTACATTCATTTGAAGTGCAGACGAGGAATACATGATACTTCGCAAATCATATTATATCTTACCATGAAACATAGAAATGAGATGCGATATCGCGTTTTAAGAATCATAAAAACTCTATTGCTACGATACGTAGACATCTGCAGACGCTATTTCCTTGCAAGGATGTGTCGCATTTATATTCATTTGAAGTGTAGACGAGGAATACATAACACTTCGCAAATCATATTATATCTTACCTTGAAACATAGAAATGAGATGCGATATCGCGTTTTAAGAATCATAAGAACTCTATTGCTACGATACGTAGACAACTGCAAACGCTATTTCCTTGCAAGGAAGTGTCGCATTTACATTCATTTGAATCGTATACGAGGAATGCATAACACTTCGCAATGAATATTATATCTTATCATGAAACATAGATATGAGGTGCAATATCTCGTTTTAAGAAGCATTTGAATTCTATTGCTACGATACCTAGACATCTGCAGACGCTATTTCCTAGCAAGGAAGTATCGCATTTACATTCATTTGAAGTGTAGACGAGGAATACATGACACTTCGCAAATCATATTATATCTTACCATGAAACATAGAAATGAGATGCGATATCGCGTTTTAAGAAGCATTAGAAATCTATTGCTACGATACGTAGACATCTGCAGACGCTATTTCCTTGCAAAGAAGTGTCGCATTTACATTCATTTGAAGTGTAGACGAGGAATACATGACACTTCGCAAATCATATTATATCTTACCATGAAACATAGAAATGAGATGCGATATCGCGTTTTAAGAAGCATTAGAACTCTATCGCTACGATACCTAGACATCTGCAGACGCTATTTCCTGGCAAGGAAGTGTCGCATTTACATTCATTTGAAGTGTAGACGTGGAATACATGACACTTCGCAAATCATATTATATCTTACCATGAAACATAGAAATGAGATGCGATATCGCGTTTTAAGAAGCATTAGAAATATATTGCTACGATACGTAAACATCTGCAGACGCTACTTCCTTGCAAGGAAGTGTCGCATTTACATTCATTTGAAGTGTAGACGAGGAATACATAACACTTCGCAAATCATATTATATCTTACCATGAAACATAGAAATGAGATGCGATATCGCGTTTTAAGAATCATAAGAACTCTATTGCTACCATACGTAGACAAATGCAAACGCTATTTCCTTGCAAGGAAGTGTCGCATTTACATTCATTTGAATCGTATACGAGGAATGCATAACACTTCGCAATGAATATTATATCTTATCATGAAACATAGATATGAGATGCAATATCTCGTTTTAAGAAGCATTTGAACTCTATTGCTACGGTACCTAGACATCTGCAGACGCTATTTCCTAGCAAGGAAGTATCGCATTTACATTCATTTGAAGTGTAGACGAGGAATACATAACACTTCGCAAATCATATTATATCTTACCATGTAACATAGAAATGAGATGCGATATCGCGTTTTAAGAAGCATTAGAACACTATTGCTACGATACCTAGACATGTGCAGACGCTATTTCCTAGCAAGGAAGTGTCGCATTTACATTCACTTGAAGTGTAGACGAGGAATACATGACACTTCGCAAATCATATTATATCTTACCATGAAACATAGAAATGAGATGCGATATTGCGTTTTAAGAATCATAAAAACTCTATTGCTACGATACGTAGACTTCTGCAAACGCTATTTCCTTGCAAGGAAGTGTCGCATTTACATTCATTTGAATCGTAGACGAGGAATGCATAACACTCCGCAATGAATATTATATCTTACCATGAAACATGGAAATGAGATGCGATATCGCGTTATAAGAAGCATTTGAACTCTATTGCTTCGATACGTAGACATCAGCAAACGCTATTTCCTGGCAAGGAAGTGTCGCATTTACATTCACTTGAAGTGTAGACGAGGAATACATGATACTTCGCAAATCATATTATATCTTACCATGAAACATGGAAATGAGATGCGATATCGCGTTATAAGAAGCATTTGAACTCTATTGCTACGATACGTAGACAACTGCAAACGCTATTTCCTTGCAAGGAAGTGTCGCATTTACGTTCATTTGAATCGTTGACGAGGAATGCATAACACTTCGCAATGAATATTATATCCTATCATGAAACATAGATATGAGATGCAATATCTCGTTTTAAGAAGCATTAGAACTCTATCGCTACGATACCTAGACATCTGCAGACGCTATTTCCTGGCAAGGAAGTGTCGCATTTACATTCATTTGAAGTTGTAGACGAGGAATACATGACACTTCGCAAATCATATTATATCTTACCATGAAACATAGAAATGAGATGCGATATCGCGTTTTAAGAAGCATTAGAAATCTATTGCTACGATACGTAGACATCTGCAGACGCTATTTCCTTGCAAGGAAGTGTCGCATTTACATTCATTTGAAGTGTAGACGAGGAATACATAACACTTCGCAAATCATATTATATCTTTCCATGAAATATAGAAATGAGATGCGATATCGCGTTTTAAGAAACATAAGAACTCTATTGCTACGATATGTAGACAACTGCAAACGCTATTTCCTTGCAAGGAAGTGTCGCATTTACATTCATTTGAAGTGTAGGCAAGGAATACATAACACTTCGCAAATCATATTATATCTTACCATGAAACATAGAAATGAGATGCGATATCGCGTTTTAAGAAGCATTTGAACTCTATTGCTTCGATACGTAGACATCTGCAAACGCTATTTCCTTGCAAGGAAGTGTCGCATTTACATTCATTTGAAGTTGTAGACGAGGAATACATGACACTTCGCAAATCATATTATATCTTGCCATGAAACATAGAAATGAGATGCGATATCGCGTCTTAAGAAGCATTAGCAATCTACTGCTACGATACGTAGACATCTGCAGAAGCTATTTCCTTGCAAGGAAGTGTCGCATTTACATTCATTTGAAGTGTAGACGAGGAATACATAACACTTCGCAAATCATATTATATCTTACCATGAAACATAGAAATGAGATGCGATATCGCGTTTTAAGAATCATAAGAACTCTATTGCTACGATAAGTAGACAACTGCAAACGCTATTTCCTTGCAAGGAAGTTTCGCATTTACATTCATTTGAATCGTATACGAGGAATGCATAACACTTCGCTATGAATATTATATCTTATCATGAAACATAGATATGAGATGCAATATCTCGTTTTAAGAAGCATTTGAACTCAATTGCTTCAATACGTAGACATCTGCAGACGCTATTTCCTAGCAAGGAGGTGTCGCATTTACATTCATTTGAAGTGTAGACGAGGAATACATGACACTTCGCAAATCATATTATATCTTACCATAAAACATAGGAATGAGATGCGATATCGCGTTTTAAGAAGCATTAGAAATCTATTGCTACGATACGTAGACATCTGCAGACGCTATTTCCTTGCAAGGAAGTGTCGCATTTACATTCATTTGAATCGTATACGAGGAATGCATAACACTTCGCAATGAATATTATATCTTACCATGAAACATAGAAATGAGATGCGACATCGCGTATTAAGAAGCATTAGAACTCTATTGCTACGATACGTAGACATCTGCAAACGCTATTTCCTTGGAAGGAAGTGTCGCATTTACATTCATTTGAATCGTAGACGAGGAATACATAACACTTCGCAAATCATATTATATCCTACCATGAAACATAGAAATGAGATGCGATATCGCGTTTTAAGAATCATAAGAACTCCATTGCTACGATACGTAGATATCTGCAAACGCTATTTCCTAGCGAGGAAGTGTGGCATTCACATTCATTTGAAGTGTAGACGAGGAATACATAACACTTCGCAAAACATATTATATCTTACCATGAAACATGGAAATGAGATGCGATATCGCGCTTTAAGAATCATAAAAACTCTATTGCTACGATACGTAGACATCTGCAAACGCTATTTGCTTGCAAGGAAGTGTCGCATTTACATTCATTTGAAGTGTAGACGAGGAATACATAACACTTCGCAAATCATATTATATCTTACCATGAAACATAGAAATGAGATGCGATATCGCGTTTTAAGAATCATAAGAACTCTATTGCTACGATACGTAGACATCTGCAAACGCTATTTCCTAGCGAGGAAGTGTGGCATTCGCGTTCATTTGAAGTGTAGACGAGGAATACATAACACTTCGCAAATCATATTATATCTTACCATGAAACATAGAAATGGGATGCGATATCGCGTTCTAAGGATCATAAAAACTCTATTGCTACGATACGTAGACATCTGCAAACGCTATTTCCTTGCAAGGAAGTGTCGCATTTACATTCATTTGAATCGTAGACGAGGAATGCATAACACTTCCAAATGAATATTATATCTTATCATAAAACATAGATATGAGATGCAATGTCTCGTTTTAAGAAGCATTTGAACTCTATTGCTTCGATACGTAGACATCTGCAAACGCTATTTCCTTGCAAGGAAGTGTCGCATTTGCATTCATTTGAATCGTATAAGAGGAATGCATAACACTTCGCAATGAATATTATATCTTATCATGAATTATAGATATGAGATGCAATATCTCGTTTCAAGAAGCATTTGAACTCTATTGCTACGATACCTAGACATCTGCAGACGCTATTTCCTGGCAAGGAAGTGTCGCATTTACATTCATTTGAAGTGTAGACGAGGAACACATGACACTTCGCAAATCATATTATATCTTACCATGAAACATAGAAATGAGATGCGATATCGCGTTTTAAGAATCATAAGAACTCTATTGCTACGATACGTAGATATCTGCAAACGCTATTTCCTAGCTAGGAAGTGTCGCATTTACATTCATTTGAATCGTATACGAGGAATGCATAACACTTCGCAATGAATATTATTTCTTACCATGAAACATAGAAATGAGATGCGACATCGCGTATTAAGAAGCATTAGGACTCTATTTCTACGATAGGTAGACATCTGCAAACGCTATTTCCTTGCAAGGAAGTGTCGCATTTACATTCATATGAAGTGTAGACGAGGAATACATAACACTTCGCAAATCATATTATATCTTACCATGAAACATAGAAATGAGATGCGATATCGCGTTTTAAGAAGCATTAGAACACTATAGCTACGATACCTAGACATCTGCAGACACTATTTCCTAGCAAGGAAGTGTCGCATTTACATTCATTTGAAGTGTAGACGAGGAATACATGACACTTCGCAAATCATATTATATCTTACCTTGAAACATAGAAATGAGATGCAATATCTCGTTTTACGAAGCATTTGATCTCTATTGCTTCGATACGTAGACATCTGCAAACGCTATTTCCTTGCAAGGAACTGTCACATTTGCATTCATTTGAATCGTATACGAGGAATGCATAACACTTCGCAATGAATATTATATCTTATCATGAATCATAGATATGAGATGCAATATCTCGTTTCAAGAAGCATTTGAACTCTACTGCTATGATACCTAGACATCTGCAGACGCTATTTCCTAGCAAGGAAGTGTCGCATTTACATTCATTTGAAGTGTAGACGAGGAATACATGACACTTCGCAAATCATATTATATCTTACCATGAAACATAGAAATGAGATGCCATATCGCGTTTTAAGAAGCATTAGAAAGCTATTGCTACGATACGTAGACATCTGCAAACGCTATTTCCTAGCGAGGAAGTATCGCATTCACATTCATTTGAAGTGTAGACGAGGAATACATAACACTTCGCAAATCATGTTGTATCTTACCATGAAACATAGAAATGAGATGCGATATCGCGTTTTAAGAAGCATTAGGAATCTATTGCTACGATACGTAGACATCTGCAAACGCTATTTCTTTGCAAGGAAGTGTCGCATTTACATTCATTTGAAGTGTAGACGAGGAATACATAACACTTCGCAAATCATATTATATCTTACCATGAAACATAGAAATGAGATGCGATATCGCGTTTTAAGAAGCATTAGAACTCTATTGCTACGATACGTAGACATCTGCAAACGCTATTTCCTTGGAAGGAAGTGTCGCATTTACATTCATTTGAATCGTAGACGAGGAATACATAACACTTCGCAAATCATATTATATCCTACCATGAAACATAGAAATGAGATGCGATATCGCGTTTTAAGAATCATAATAACTCCATTGCTACGATACGTAGATATCTGCAAACGCTATTTCCTAGCGAGGAAGTGTGGCATTCACATTCATTTGAAGTGTAGACGAGGAATACATAACACTTCGCAAAACATATTATATCTTACCATGAAACATGGAAATGAGATGCGATATCGCGCTTTAAGAATCATAAAAACTCTATTGCTACGATACGTAGACATCTGCAAACGCTATTTGCTTGCAAGGAAGTGTCGCATTTACATTCATTTGAAGTGTAGACGAGGAATACATAACACTTCGCAAATCATATTATATCTTACCATGAAACATAGAAATGAGATGCGATATCGCGTTTTAAGAATCATAAGAACTCTATTGCTACGATACGTAGACATCTGCAAACGCTATTTCCTAGCGAGGAAGTGTGGCATTCGCGTTCATTTGAAGTGTAGACGAGGAATACATAACACTTCGCAAATCATATTATATCTTACCATGAAACATAGAAATGGGATGCGATATCGCGTTCTAAGGATCATAAAAACTCTATTGCTACGATACGTAGACATCTGCAAACGCTATTTCCTTGCAAGGAAGTGTCGCATTTACATTCATTTGAATCGTAGACGAGGAATGCATAACACTTCCAAATGAATATTATATCTTATCATAAAACATAGATATGAGATGCAATGTCTCGTTTTAAGAAGCATTTGAACTCTATTGCTTCGATACGTAGACATCTGCAAACGCTATTTCCTTGCAAGGAAGTGTCGCATTTGCATTCATTTGAATCGTATAAGAGGAATGCATAACACTTCGCAATGAATATTATATCTTATCATGAATTATAGATATGAGATGCAATATCTCGTTTCAAGAAGCATTTGAACTCTATTGCTACGATACCTAGACATCTGCAGACGCTATTTCCTGGCAAGGAAGTGTCGCATTTACATTCATTTGAAGTGTAGACGAGGAACACATGACACTTCGCAAATCATATTATATCTTACCATGAAACATAGAAATGAGATGCGATATCGCGTTTTAGAATCATAAGAACTCTATTGCTACGATACGTAGATATCTGCAAACGCTATTTCCTAGCTAGGAAGTGTCGCATTTACATTCATTTGAATCGTATACGAGGAATGCATAACACTTCGCAATGAATATTATTTCTTACCATGAAACATAGAAATGAGATGCGACATCGCGTATTAAGAAGCATTAGGACTCTATTTCTACGATAGGTAGACATCTGCAAACGCTATTTCCTTGCAAGGAAGTGTCGCATTTACATTCATATGAAGTGTAGACGAGGAATACATAACACTTCGCAAATCATATTATATCTTACCATGAAACATAGAAATGAGATGCGATATCGCGTTTTAAGAAGCATTAGAACACTATAGCTACGATACCTAGACATCTGCAGACACTATTTCCTAGCAAGGAAGTGTCGCATTTACATTCATTTGAAGTGTAGACGAGGAATACATGACACTTCGCAAATCATATTATATCTTACCTTGAAACATAGAAATGAGATGCAATATCTCGTTTTACGAAGCATTTGATCTCTATTGCTTCGATACGTAGACATCTGCAAACGCTATTTCCTTGCAAGGAAGTGTCACATTTGCATTCATTTGAATCGTATACGAGGAATGCATAACACTTCGCAATGAATATTATATCTTATCATGAATCATAGATATGAGATGCAATATCTCGTTTCAAGAAGCATTTGAACTCTACTGCTATGATACCTAGACATCTGCAGACGCTATTTCCTAGCAAGGAAGTGTCGCATTTACATTCATTTGAAGTGTAGACGAGGAGTACATGACACTTCGCAAATCATATTATATCTTACCATGAAACATAGAAATGAGATGCCATATCGCGTTTTAAGAAGCATTAGAAAGCTATTGCTACGATACGTAGACATCTGCAAACGCTATTTCCTAGCGAGGAAGTATCGCATTCACA
>NW_027490929.1:0-30853 GCF_050948175.1 Xylocopa sonorina | reverse complement strand
CAATAATGAATGTAAATGCGAATCTTCCTTGCAAAGAAATAGCGTTTGCAGATGTCAATGTATCGTAGCAATAGATTTCTAATGCTTCTTAAAACGCGATATCGCATCTCATTTCTATGTTTCATGGTAAGATATAATATGATTTGCGAAGTGTTATGTATTCCTCGTCTACCCTTCAAATGAATGTAAATGCGACACTTCCTTGCTAGGAAATAGCGTCTGCAGATGTCTAGGTATCGTAGCAATAGAGTTCTAATGCTTCTTAAAACGCGATATCGCATCTCATTTCTATGTTTCATGGTAAGATATAATATGATTTGCGAAGTGTTATGTATTCCTCGTCTACACTTTAAATGAATGTAAATGCGACACTTCCTTGGTAGGAAATAGCGTCTGCAGATGTCTAGGTATCGTAGCAATAGAGTTCTAATACTTCTTAAAACGCGATATCGCATCTCATTTCTATGTTTCATGGTAAGATATAATATGATTTGCGAAGTGTTATGTATTCCTCGTCTACACTTCAAATGAACGTAAATGCGACACTTCCTTGCAAGGAAATAGCGTTTGCAGGTGTCTACCTATCGTAGCAATAGAATTCTAATGCTTCTTAAAACGCGATATCGCATCTCATTTCTATGTTTCATGTTAAGATATAATATGATTTGCGAAGTGTCATGTATTCCTCGCCTACACTTCAAATGAATGTAAATGCGACACTTCCTTGCTAGGAAATAGCGTCTGCAGATGTCTAGCTATCGTAGCAATAGAGTACTAATGCTTCTTAAAACGCGATATCGCATCTCATTTCTGTGTTTCATAGTAAGATATAATATGATTTGCGAAGTGTCATGTATTCCTCGTCTACACTTCAAATGAATGTAAATGCGACACTTCCTTGCTAGGAATTAGCGTCTGCAAAATTCTAGGTATCGTAGCAATAGAGTTCAAATGCTTCTTAAAACGAGATATTGCATCTCATATCTATGTTTCATGATAAGATATAATATTCATTGCGAAGTGTTATGCGTTCCTCATCTATGATTCAAATGAATGTAAATGCGACACTTCCTTGCTAGGAAATAGCGTCTGCAGATGTCTAGGTATCGTAGCGATAGAGTTCTAATGCTTCTCAAAACGCAATATCGCATCTCATTTCTATGTTTCATGGTAAGATATAACATGATTTGCGAAGTGTTATGTATTCCTCGTCTACACTTCAAATGAATGTAAATGCGAATCTTCCTTGCAAAGAAATAGCGTTTGCAGATGTCAATGTATCGTAGCAATAGATTTCTAATGCTTCTTAAAACGCGATATCGCATCTCATTTCTATGTTTCATGGTAAGATATAATATGATTTGCGAAGTGTTATGTATTCCTCGTCTACACTTCAAATGAATGTAAATGCGACACTTCCTTGCTAGGAAATAGCGTCTGCAGATGTCTAGGTATCGTAGCGATAGAGTTCTAATGCTTCTCAAAACGCAATATCGCATCTCATTTCTATGTTTCATGGTAAGATATAACATGATTTGCGAAGTGTTATGTATTCCTCGTCTACACTTCAAATGAATGTGAATGCGATACTTCCTCGCTAGGAAATAGCGTTTGCAGATGTCTACGTATCGTTGCAATAGCTTTCTGATGCTTCTTAAAACGCGATATCGCATCTCATTTCTATGTTTCATGGTACGATATAATATGATTTGCGAAGTTTCATGTATTCCTCGTCTACACTTCAAATGAATGTGACTGCGATATTTCCTCGCTAGGAAATAGCGTTTGCAGATGTCTACGTATCGTAGCAGTAGCTTTCTAATGCTTCTTAAAACGCGATATCGCATCTCATTTCTATGTTTCATGGTAAGATGTAATATGATTTGCGAAATGTTATGTATTCCTCGTCTACCCTTCAAATGAATGTAAATGCGACACTTCCTTGCTAGGAAGTAGCGTCTGCAGATGTCTAGGTATCGTAGCAATAGAGTTCTAATGCTTCTTAAAACGCGATATCGCATCTCATTTCTATGTTTCATGGTAAGATATAATATTCATTGCGAAGTGTTATACATTCCTCGTCTACGATTCAAATGAAAGTAAATGCGACACTTCCTTGTTAGGAAATAGCGTCTGCAGATGTCTAGGTATCGTAGCAATACAGTTCTAATGCTTCCTAAAACGCGATATCGCATCTCATTTCTACGTTTCATGGTAAGATGTAATGTGATTTGCGATGTGTTATGTATTCGTCGTCTACACTGCAAATGAATGTAAATGTGACACTTCCTTGCAAGGAAATAGCGTTTGCAGATTTCTACGTATCGGAGCAATAGAGTTCTAATGCTTCTTAAAACGCGATATCGCATCTCATTTCTATGTTTCATGGTAAGATATAATATGATTTGCGAAGTGTCATGTATGCCTCGTCTACACTTCAAACGAATGTAAATGCGAGACTTCCTTGCTAGGAAATAGCGCCTGCAGATGTCTAGGTATCGTAGCAATAGTTTTCTAATACTTCTTAAAACGCGATATCGCATCTCATTTCTATGTTTCGTGGTAAGATATAATATGATTTGCGAAGTCTTATGTATTCCTCGTCTACACTTCAAATGAATGTAAATGCGACACTTCCTTGGTAGGATATAGCGTCTGCAGATGTCTAGGTATCGTAGCAATAGAGTTCTAATGCTTCTTAAAACGCGACATCGCATCTCATTTCTATGTTTCATGGTAAGATATAACATGATTTGCGACGTGTTATGTATTCCTCGTCTACACTTCAAATGAATGTAAATGCGACACTTCCTTGCTAGGAAATAGCGTCTGCAGATGTCTAGGTATCGGAGCAATAGAGTTCTAATGCTTCTTAAAACGCGATATCGCATCTCATTTCTATGTTTCATGGTAAGATATAATATGATTTGCGAAGTGTCATGTATGCCTCGTCTACACTTCAAACGAATGTAAATGCGAGACTTCCTTGCTAGGAAATAGCGCCTGCAGATGTCTAGGTATCGTAGCAATAGTTTTCTAATACTTCTTAAAACGCGATATCGCATCTCATTTCTATGTTTCGTGGTAAGATATAATATGATTTGCGAAGTCTTATGTATTCCTCGTCTACACTTCAAATGAATGTAAATGCGACACTTCCTTGGTAGGAAATAGCGTCTGCAGATGTCTAGGTATCGTAGCAATAGATTTCTAATGCTTCTTAAAACGCGACATCGCATCTCATTTCTATGTTTCATGGTAAGATATAACATGATTTGCGAAGTGTTATGTATTCCTCGTCTACACTTCAAATGAATGTAAATGCGACACTTCCTTGCTAGGAAATAGCGTCTGCAGATGTCTAGGTATCGTAGCAATAGAGTTCTAATGCTTCTTAAAACGCGATATCGCATCTCAATTCTATGTTTCATGGTAAGATATAACACGATTTGCGAAGTGTTATGTATTCCTCGCCTACACTTCAAATGAATGTGAATGCGATACTTCCTCGCTAGGAAATAGCGTTTGCAGATGTCTACGTATCGTTGCAATAGCTTTCTGATGCTTCTTATAACGCGATATCGCATCTCATTTCTGTGTTTCATAGTAAGATATAATATGATTTGCGAAGTGTCATGTATTCCTCGTCTACACTTCAAATGAATGTAAATGCGACACTTCCTTGCTAGGAAATAGCGTTTGCTGATGTCTACGTATCGGAGCAGTAGAGTTCTAATGCTTCTTAAAACGCGATATCGCACCTCATTTCTATGTTTCATGGTATGATATAATATGATTTGCGAAGCGTCATGTATTCCTCGTCTACACTTCAAATGAATGTAAATGCGATACTTCCTTGCTAGGAAATAGCGTCTGCAGATGTCTAGGTATCGTAGCAATAGAGTTCTTATGATTCTTAAAACGCGATATCGCATCTCATTTCTATGTTTCATGGTAAGATATAATATGATTTGCGAAGTCTTATGTATTCCTCGTCTACACTTCAAATGAATGTAAATGCGACTCTTCCTTGCTAGGAAATAGCGTCTGCAGATGTCTAGGTATCGTAGCAATAGAGTTCTAATGCTTCTTAAAACGCGATATCGCATCTCAATTCTATGTTTCATGGTAAGATATAACACGATTTGCGAAGTGTTATGTATTCCTCGCCTACACTTCAAATGAATGTAAATGCGACACTTCCTTGCAAGGAAATAGCGTTTGCAGATGTCTACGTATCGAAGCAATAGATTTCAAATGCTTCTTCAAACGAGATATTGCATCTCATATCTATGTTTCATGATAAGATATAATATTCATTGCGAAGTGTTATGCATTCCTCGTCTACGATTCAAATGAATGTAAATGCGACACTTCCTTGCAAGGAAATAGCGTTTGCAGATGTCTACGTATCGGAGCAGTAGAGTTCTAATGCTTCTTAAAACGCGATATCGCACCTCATTTCTATGTTTCATGGTATGATATAATATGATTTGCGAAGCGTCATGTATTCCTCGTCTACACTTCAAATGAATGTAAATGCGATACTTCCTTGCTAGGAAATAGCGTCTGCAGATGTCTAGGTATCGTAGCAATAGAGTTCTTATGATTCTTAAAACGCGATATCGCATCTCATTTCTATGTTTCATGGTAAGATATAATATGATTTGCGAAGTGTTATGTATTCCTCGTCTACACTTCAAATGAATGTAAATGCGACACTTCCTTGCTAGGAAATAGCGTCTGCAGATGTCTAGGTATCGTAGCAATAGTGTTCTAATGCTTCTTAAAACGCGATATCGCATCTCATTTCTATGTTTCGTGGTAAGATATAATATGATTTGCGAAGTCTTATGTATTCCTCGTCTACACTTCAAATGAATGTAAATGCGATACTTCCTCGCTAGGAAATAGCGTTTGCAGATGTCTACCTATCGTTGCAATAGCTTTCTGATGCTTCTTAAAACGCGATATCGCATCTCATTTCTATGTTTCATAGTAAGATATAATATGATTTGCGAAGTGTCATGTATTCCTCGTCTACACTGCAAATGAATGTAAATGCGACACTTCGTTGCTAGGAATTAGCGTCTGCAGAATTCTAGGTATCGTAGCAATAGAGTTCAAATGCTTCTTAAAACGAGATATTGCATCTCATATCTATGTTTCATGATAAGATATAATATTCATTGCGAAGTGTTATGCGTTCCTCATCTATGATTCAAATGAATGTAAATGCGACACTTCCTTGCTAGGAAATAGCGTCTGCAGATGTCTAGGTATCGTAGCAATAGCTTTCTAATGCTTCTTAAAACGCGATATCGCATCTCATTTCTATGTTTCATGGAAAGATGTAATATGATTTGCGAAGTGTTATGTATTCCTCCTCTACACTTCAAATGAATGTAAGTGCGACACTTCCTTGCAAGGAAATAGCGTTTGCTGATGTTTACGTATCGAAGAAACAGAGTTCTAATGCTTCTTAAAACGCGATATCGAATCTCATTTCTATGTTTCATGGTAAGATATAATATGATTTGCGAAGTGTCATGTATTCCTCGTCTACACTTCAAATGAATGTAAATGCGAGACTTCCTTGCTAAGAAATAGCGTCTGCAGATGTCTAGGTATCGTAGCAATAGTGTTCTAATGCTTCTTAAGACGCGATGTCGCATCTCACTTCTATGTTTCATGGTAAGATATAATATGATTTGCGAAGTGTCATGTATTCCTCGTCTACACTTCAAATGAATGTAAATGCGACACTTCCTTGCTAGGAAATATCGTCTGCAGATGTCTAGGTATCGTAGCAATAGTGTTCTAATGCTTCTTAAGACGCGATGTCGCATCTCATTTCTATGTTTCATGGTAAGATATAATATGATTTGCGAAGTGTCATGTATTCCTCGTCTACACTTCAAATGAATGTAAATGCGACACTTCCTTGCTAGGAAATAGCGTCTGCAGATGTCTAGGTATCGTAGCAATAGAGTTCTAATGCTTCTTAAAACGCGATATCGCATCTCAATTCTATGTTTCATGGTAAGATATAACACGATTTGCGAAGTGTTATGTATTCCTCGCCTACACTTCAAATAAATGTAAATGCGACACTTCCTTGCAAGGAAATAGCGTTTGCAGATGTCTACGTATCGAAGCAATAGATTTCAAATGCTTCTTCAAACGAGATATTGCATCTCATATCTATGTTTCATGATAAGATATAATATTCATTGCGAAGTGTTATGCATTCCTCGTCTACGATTCAAATGAATGTAAATGCGACACTTCCTTGCAAGGAAATAGCGTTTGCAGATGTCTACGTATCGGAGCAGTAGAGTTCTAATGCTTCTTAAAACGCGATATCGCACCTCATTTCTATGTTTCATGGTAAGATATAATATGATTTGCGAAGCGTCATGTATTCCTCGTCTACACTTCAAATGAATGTAAATGCGATACTTCCTTGCTAGGAAATAGCGTCTGCAGATGTCTAGGTATCGTAGCAATAGAGTTCTTATGATTCTTAAAACGCGATATCGCATCTCATTTCTATGTTTCATGGTAAGATATAATATGATTTGCGAAGTCTTATGTATTCCTCGTCTACACTTCAAATGAATGTAAATGCGACACTTCCTTGGTAGGAAGTTGCGTCTGCAGATGTCTAGGTATCGTAGCAATAGAGTTCTAATGCTTCTTAAAACGCGATATCGCATCTCATTTCTATGTTTCATGGTAAGATATAATATGATTTGCGAAGTGTTATGTATTTCTCGTCTACACTTCAAATGAACGTAAATGCGACACTTCCTTGCAAGGAAATAGCGTTTGCAGGTGTCTACCTATCGTAGCAATATAATTCTAATGCATCTTAAAACGCGATATCGCATCTCATTTCTATGTTTCATGGTAAGATATAATATGATTTGCGAAGTGTCATGTATTCCTCGTCTACACTTCAAATGAATGTGACTGCGATATTTCCTCGCTAGGAAATAGCGTTTGCAGGTGTCTACCTATTGTAGCAATAGAATTCTAATGCATATTAAAACGCGATATCGCATCACATTTCTATGTTTCATGGTAAGATGTAATATGATTTGCGAAGTGTTATGTATTCCTCCTCTACACTTCAAATGAATGTAAGTGCGACACTTCCTTGCAAGGAAATAGCGTTTGCTGATGTCTACGTATCGAAGAAACAGAGTTCTAATGCTTCTTAAAACGCGATATCGAATCTCATTTCTATGTTTCATGGTAAGATATAATATGATTTGCGAAGTGTCATGTATTCCTCGTCTACACTTCAAATGAATGTAAATGCGAGACTTCGTTGCTAGGAAATAGCGTCTGCAGATGTCTAGGTATCGTAGCAATAGTGTTCTAACGCTTCTTAAGACGCGATGTCGCATCTCATTTCTATGTTTCATGGTAAGATATAATATGATTTGCGAAGTGTCATGTATTCTTCGTCTACACTTCAAATGAATGTAAATGCGACACTTCCTTGCTAGGAAATAGCGTCTGCAGATGTCTAGGTATCGTAGCAATAGAGTTCTAATGCTTCTTAAAACGCGATATCGCATCTCATTTCTATGTTTCATGGTAAGATATAATATGATTTGCGAAGTGTGATGTATTCCTCGTCTACACTTCAAATGAATGTAAATGCAACACTTCCTTGCAAGGAAATAGCGTTTGCTGATGTCTACGTATCGAAGAAACAGAGTTCTAATGCTTCTTAAAACGCGATATCGAATCTCATTTCTACGTTTCATGGTAAGATATAATATGATTTGCGAAGTGTCAAGTATTCCTCGTCAACACTTCAAATGAATGTAAATGCGACACTTCCTTGCTAGGAAATAGCGACTGCAGATGTCTAGGTATCGTAGCAATAGAGTTCTAATGCTTCTTAAAACGCGATATCGCATCTCATTCCTGTGTTTCATAGTAAGATATAATATGATTCGCGAAGTGTCATGTATTCCTCGTTTACACTTCAAATGAATGTAAATGCGACACTTCCTTGCTAGGAAATAGCGTCTGCAGAATTCTAGGTATCGTAGCAATAGAGTTCAAATGCTTCTTGAAACGAGATATTGCATCTCATATCTATGTTTCATGATAAGATATAATATTCGTTGCGAAGTGTTATGCGTTCCTCATCTCTGATTCAAATGAATGTAAATGCGACACTTCCTTGCTAGGAAATAGCGTCTGCAGACGTCTAGGTATCGTAGCGATAGAGTTCTAGTGCTTCCTAAAACGCGATATCGCATCTCATTTCTACGTTTCATGGTAAGATGTAATATGATTTGCGAAGTGTTATGTATTCGTCGTCTACACTTCAAATGAATGTTAATGCGACACTTCCTTGCAAGGAAAGAGCGTTTGCAGATGTCTAAGTATCGTAGCAATAGAGTTCTTATGATTCTTAAAACGCGAAATCGCATCTCATTTCTATGTTTCATGGTAAGATATAATATGATTTGCGAAGTGTTATGTACTCCTCGTCTACACTTCAAATGAATGTAAATGCGACACTTCCTTGAAAGGAAATAGCGTCTGCAGATATCTAGGTATCGTAGCGATAGAGTTCTAATGCTTCTTGAAACGCGATATCGCATCTCATTTTTATGTTTCATGGTAAGATATAATATGATTAGCGAAGTGTGATGTATTCCTCGTCTACACTTCAAATGAATGTAAATGCGACACTTCCTTGCAAGGAAATAGCGTTTGCAGATGTCTACCTATCGTAGCAGTAGTGTTCTAATGCTTATTAAAACGCGATAACGCATCTCATTTCTATGTTTCATGGTAAGATATAATATGATTTGCGAAGTGTGTGTATTCCACGTCAACACTTCAAATGAATGTAAATGCGACACTTCCTTGCAAAGAAATAGCGTTTGCAGATGTCTACGTATCGTAGCAATAGATTTCAAATGCTTCTTAAAACGCGATAGCGCATCTCATTTGTATGTTTCATGGTAAGATATAATATGATTTGCGAAGTGTTATGTATTCCTCGTCTACACTTCAAATGAATGTGAATGCGACACTTCCTCGCTAGAAAATAGCGTTTGAAGATGTCTACGTATCGTAGCAATAGATTTCTAATTCTTTTTAAAACGCGATATCGCATCTCATTTCTATGTTTCATGGTAAGATATAATATGATTTGCGAAGTGCTATGTATTCCTCGTCTACACTTCAAATGAATGTAAATGCGACACTTCCTTGCAAGGAAATAGCGTTTGCAGATGTCTACGTATCGTAACAATAGAGTTCTTATGATTCTTAAAACGCGAAATCGCATCTCATTTCTATGTTTCATGGTAAGATATAATATGATTTGCGAAGTGTGATGTATTCCTCGTCTACACTTCAAATGAATGTAAATGCGACACTTCCTTGCAAGGAAATAGCGTTTGCAGATGTCTACCTATCGCAGCAGTAGTGTTCTAATGCTTATTAAAACGCGATAACGCATCTCATTTCTATGTTTCATGGTAAGATATAATATGATTTGCGAAGTGTGTGTATTCCACGTCTACACTTCAAAAGAATGTAAATGCGACACTTCCTTGCAAAGAAATAGCGTTTGCAGATGTCTACCTATCGTAGCAATAGGGTTCTAATGCTTCTTAAAACGCGATATCGCACCTCATTTCTATGTTTCATGGTAAGATATAATATGATTTGCGAAGTGTTGTGTATTCCTCGTCTACACTTCATATGAATGTAAATGCGACACTTCCTTGGTAGGAAATAGCGTTTGCAGATGTCTACGTATCGTAGCAATAGAGTTCTTATGATTCTTAAAACGCGATATCGCATCTCATTTCTATGGTTCATGGTAAGATATAATATGATTTGCGATGTGTTATGTATTCCTCGTCTACACTTCAAATGAATGTAAATGCGTCACTACCTTGCAAGGAAATAGCGTTTGCAGATTTCTAGGTATCGCAGCAATAGAGTTCTAATGCTGCTTAAAACGCGATATCGCATCTCATTTCTATGTTTCATGGTAAGATATTATATGATTTGCGAGGTGTCATGAATTCCTCGTCTACACTTCAAATGAATGTAAATGCGACACTTCCTTGCTAGGAAATAGCGTCTGCAGATGTCTAGGTATCGTAGCAATAGAGTTCTAATGCTTCTTAAAACGCTATATCGCATCTCATTTCTATGTTTCATGGTCAGATATAATATGATTTGCGAAGTGTTATGTATTTCTCGTCTACACTTCAAATGAATGTAAATGCGACACTTCCTTGCAAGGAAATAGCGTCTGCAGATGTCTACGTGTCGTAGCAATAGAGTTCTAATGCTTCTTAAAACGCGATATCGTATCTCATTTCTATGTTTCATGGTAAGATATAATATTCATTGCGAAGTGTTATGCATTCCTCGTCTACGATTCAAATGAATGTAAATGCGACACTTTCTTGCAAGGAAATAGCGTTTGCAGATGTCTACGTATCGTAGCAATAGAGTTCTTGTGATTCTTAAAACGCGATATCGCATCTCATTTCTATGTTTCATGGTAAGATATTATATAATTTGCGAAGTGTTATGTATTCCTCGTCTACACTTCAAATGAATGTAAATGCGACACTTCCTTGCAAGGAAATAGCGTCTGCAGATATCTAGGTATCGTAGCGATAGAGTTCTAATGCTTCTTAAAACGCGATATCGCACCTCATTTCTATGTTTCATGGTGAGATATAATATGATTTGCGAAGTGTTATGTATTCCTCGTCTACACTTCAAATGAATGTAAATGCGACACTTTCTTGCAAGGAAATAGCGTTTGCAGATTTCTGCGTATCGCAGCTATAGAGTTCTTATGATTCTTAAAACGCGATATCGCATCTCATTTCTATGTTCCATGGTAAGATATAATATGATTTGCGAAGTGTTATGTACTCCTCGTCTACACTTCAAATGAATGTAAATGTTACACTTCCTTGAAAGGAAATAGCGTCTGCAGATGTCTAGGTATCGTAGCGATAGAGTTCTAATGCTTCTTAAAACGCGATATCGCATCTCATTTCTATGTTTCATGGTAAGATATAATATGATTTGCGAAGTGTGATGTATTCCTCGTCTACACTTCAAATGAATGTAAATGCGACACTTCCTTGCAAGGAAATAGCGTTTGCAGATGTCTACCTATCGCAGCAGTAGTGTTCTAATGCTTATTAAAACGCGATAACGCATCTCATTTCTATGTTTCATGGTAAGATATAATATGATTTGCGAAGTGTCATATATTCCTCGTCTACACTTCAAATGAATGTAAATGCGACACTTCCTTGCTAGGAAATAGCGTCTGCAGATGTCTAGGTATCGTAGCAATAGAGTTCAAGTGCTTCTTAAAACGAGATATAGCATCTCATATCTACGTTTCATGATAAGATATAATATTCATTGCGAAGTGTTATGCATTCCTCGTATACGATTCAAATGAATGTAAATGCGACACTTTCTTGCAAGGAAATAGCGTTTGCAGATGTCTACGTATCGTAGCAATAGAGTTCTTGTGATTCTTAAAACGCGATATCGCATCTCATTTCTATGTTTCATGGTAAGATATTATATAATTTGCGAAGTGTTATGTATTCCTCGTCTACACTTCAAATGAATGTAAATGCGACACTTCCTTGCTAGGAAATAGCGTCTGCAGATATCTAGGTATCGTAGCGATAGAGTTCTAATGCTTCTTAAAACGCGATATCGCACCTCATTTCTATGTTTCATGGTGAGATATAATATGATTTGCGAAGTGTTATGTATTCCTCGTCTACACTTCAAATGAATATAAATGCGACACTTCCTTGCAAGGAAATAGCGTTTGCAGATTTCTGCGTATCGCAGCTATAGAGTTCTTATGATTCTTAAAACGCGATATCGCATCTCATTTCTATGTTTCATGGTAAGATATAATATGATTTGCGAAGTGTTATGTACTCCTCGTCTACACTTCAAATGAATGTAATTGTTACACTTCCTTGAAAGGAAATAGCGTCTGCAGATGTCTAGGTATCGTAGCGATAGAGTTCTAATGCTTCTTAAAACGCGATATCGCATCTCATTTCTATGTTTCATGGTAAGATATAATATGATTTGCGAAGTGTGATGTATTCCTCGTCTACACTTCAAATGAATGTAAATGCGACACTTCCTTGCAAGGAAATAGCGTTTGCAGATGTCTACCTATCGCAGCAGTAGTGTTCTAGTGCTTATTAAAACGCGATAACGCATCTCATTTCTATGTTTCATGGTAAGATATAATATGATTTGCGAAGTGTGTGTATTCCACGTCTACACTTCAAAAGAATGTAAATGCGACACTTCCTTGCAAAGAAATAGCGTTTGCAGATGTCTACCTATCGTAGCAATAGGGTTCTAATGCTTCTTAAAACACGATATCGTACCTCATTTCCATGTTTCATGGTAAGATATAATATGATTTGCGAAGTGTTGTGTATTCCTCGTCTACACTTCATATGAATGTAAATGCGACACTTCCTTGGTAGGAAATAGCGTTTGCAGATGTCTACGTATCGTAGCAATAGTGTTCTTATGATTCTTAAAACGCGATATAGCATCTCATTTCTATGTTTCATGGTAAGATATAATATGATTTGCGAAGTGTTCTATATTCCTCGCCTACACGTCAAATGAATGTAAATGCGACACTTCCTTGCTAGGAAATAGCGTCTGCAGATATCTAGGTATCGTAGCGATAGAGTTCTAATGCTTCTTAAAACGCGATATCGCATCCCATTTCTATGTTTCATGGTAAGATATAATATGATTTGCGAAGTGTTATGTATTCCTCGTCTACACTTCAAATGAATGTAAATGCGACACTTCCTAGCAAGGAAATAGCGTTTGCAGATGTCTACGTATCGTAAGAATAGTGTTCGAATGCTTCTTAAAACGCGATATCGCATCTCATTTCCATGTTTCATGGTAAGATATAATATGATTTGCGAAGTGTTATGTATTCCTCGTCTACACTTCATATGAATGTTAATGCGACACTTCCTTGCAAGGAAAGAGCGTTTGCAGATGTCTAAGTATCGTAGCAATAGAGTTCTTATGATTCTTAAAACGCGAAATCGCATCTCATTTCTATGTTTCATGGTAAGATATAATATGATTTGCGAAGTGTTATGTACTCCTCGTCTACACTTCAAATGAATGTAAATGCGACACTTCCTTGAAAGTAAATAGCGTCTGCAGATGTCTAGGTATCGTAGCGATAGAGTTCTAATGCTTCTTAAAACGCGATATCGCATCTCATTTCTATGTTTCATGGTAAGATATAATTTGGTTTGCGAAGTGTGATGTATTCCTCGTCTACACTTCAAATGAATGTAAATGCGACACTTCCTTGCAAGGAAATAGCGTTTGCAGATGTCTACCTATCGTAGCAGTAGTGTTCTAATGCTTATTAAAACGCGATAACGCATCTCATTTCTATGTTTCATGGTAAGATATAATATGATTTGCGAAGTGTGTGTATTCCACGTCTACACTTCAAAAGAATGTAAATGCGACACTTGCTTGCAAAGAAATAGCGTTTGCAGATGTCTACCTATCGTAGCAATAGGGTTCTATTGCTTCTTAAAACGCGATATCGCACCTCATTTCTATGTTTCATGGTAAGATATAATATGATTTGCGAAGTGTTATGTATTCCTCGTCTACACTTCATATGAATGTAAATGCGACACTTCCTTGGTAGGAAATAGCGTTTGCAGATGTCTACGTATCGTAGCAATAGTGTTCTTACGATTCTTACAACGCGATATCGCATCTCATTTCCATGTTTCATGGTAAGATATAATATGATTTGCGAAGTGTTATGTATTCCTCGTCTACACTTCATATGAATGTTAATGCGACACTTCCTAGCAAGGAAATAGCGTTTGCAGATGTCCACGTATCTTAGCAATAGTGTTCTAATGCTTCTTAAAACGCGATATCGAATCTCATTTCCATGTTTCATTGTAAGAAATAATGTGATTTGCGATGTGTTATGTATTCCTCGTGTACACTTCATATGAATGTTAATGCGACACTTCCTTGCAAGGAAAGAGCGTTTCAAGATGTCTAAGTATCGTAGCAATAGAGTTCTTATGATACTTAAAACGCGATATCGCATTTCATTTCTATGGTTCATGGTAAGATATAATATGATTTGCGAAGTGTGTGTATTCCACGTCTACACTTCATATGAATGTAAATGCGGCACTTCCCTGCTAGGAAACAGCGTCTGCAGATGTCTAGGTATCGTAGCAGTAGAGTTCTAATGCTTATTAAAACGCGATATCGCATCTCATTTCTATGTTTCATGGTAAGATATAATATGATTTGCGAAGTGTGTGTATTCCACGTCTACACTTCAAATGAATGTAAATGCGACACTTCCTTGCAAAGAAATAGCGTTTGCAGATGTCTACGTATCGTAGCAATAGATTTCAAATGCTTCTTAAAACGCGATATCGCATCACATTTCTATGTTTCATGGTAAGATATAATATGATTTGCGTAGTGTTATGTATTCCTCGTCTACACTTCAAATGAATGTAAATGCGGCACTTCCTTGCTAGGAAATAGCGTCTGCAGATGTCTAGGTATCGTAGCAATAGAGTTCAAGTGCTTCTTAAAACGAGATATTGCATCTCATATCTATGTTTCATGATAAGATATAATATTCATTGCGAAGTGTTATGCATTCCTCGTCTACGATTCAAATGAATGTAAATGCGACTCTTCCTTGCAAGGAAATAGCGTTTGCAGATGTCTACGTATCGTAGCAATAGAGTTCTTATGATTCTTAAAACGCGATATAGCATCTCATTTCTATGTTTCATGGTAAGATATAATATAATTTGCGAAGTACTATGTATTCCTCGTCTACACTTCAAATGAATGTGAATGCGACACTTCCTCGCTAGGAAATAGCGTTTGCAGATGTCTACGTATCGTAGCAATAGATTTCTAATGCTTCTTAAAACGCGATATCGCATCTCATTTCTATGTTTCATTGTAAGATATAATATGATTTGCGAAGTGTTATATATTCCTCGTCTACACTTCAAATGAATGTAAATGCGACACATCCTTGCAAGGAAATAGCGTTTGCAGATTTCTGCGTATCGTAGCTATAGTGTTCTTAAGATTCTTAAAACGCGATATCGCATCTCATTTCCATGTTTCATGGTAAGATATAATATGATTTGCGAAGTGTTATGTATTCCTCGTCTACACTTCATATGAATGTTAATGCGACACTTCCTTGCAAGGAAAGAGCGTTTGCAGATGTCTAAGTATCGTAGCAATAGAGTTCTTACGATTCTTAAAACGCGAAATCGCATCTCATTTCTATGTTTCATGGTAAGATATAATATGATTTGCGAAGTGTTATGTACTCCTCGTCTACACTTCAAATGAATGTAAATGTTACACTTCCTTGAAAGGAAATAGCGTCTGCAGATGTCTAGGTATCGTAGCGATAGAGTTCTAATGCTTCTTAAAACGCGATATCGCATCTCATTTCTATGTTTCATGGTAAGATATAATATGATTTGCGAAGTGTGATGTATTCCTCGTCTACACTTCAAATGAATGTAAATGCGACACTTCCTTGCAAGGAAATAGCGTTTGCAGATGTCTACCTATCGCAGCAGTAGTGTTCTAATGCTTATTAAAACGCGATAACGCATCTCATTTCTATGTTTCATGGTAAGATATAATATGATTTGCGAAGTGTGTGTATTCCACGTCAACACTTCAAATGAATGTAAATGCGACACTTCCTTGCAAAGAAATAGCGTTTGCAGATGTCTACGTATCGTAGCAATAGATTTCAAATGCTTCTTAAAACGCGATAGCGCATCTCATTTGTATGTTTCATGGTAAGATATAATATGATTTGCGAAGTGTTATGTATTCCTCGTCTACACTTCAAATGAATGTGAATGCGACACTTCCTCGCTAGAAAATAGCGTTTGAAGATGTCTACGTATCGTAGCAATAGATTTCTAATTCATTTTAAAACGCGATATCGCATCTCATTTCTATGTTTCATGGTAAGATATAATATGATTTGCGAAGTGCTATGTATTCCTCGTCTACACTTCAAATGAATGTAAATGCGACACTTCCTTGCAAGGAAATAGCGTTTGCAGATGTCTACGTATCGTAACAATAGAGTTCTTATGATTCTTAAAACGCGAAATCGCATCTCATTTCTATGTTTCATGGTAAGATATAATATGATTTGCGAAGTGTTATGTATTCCTCGTCTACACTTCAAATGAATGTAAATGCGACACCTCCTTGGAAAGAAATAGCGTTTGCAGATGTCTGCGTATCGTAGCAATAGATTTCTAATGCTCCTTAAAACGCGATATCGCATCTCATTTCTATGTTTCATGGTAAGATATATAATGATTTGCGAAGTGTCATATATTCCTCGTCTACACTTCAAATGAATGTAAATGCGACACTTCCTTGCTAGGACATAGCGTCTGCAGATGTCTAGGTATCGTAGCAATAGAGTTCAAGTGCTTCTTAAAACGAGATATAGCATCTCATATCTACGTTTCATGATAAGATATAATATTCATTGCGAAGTGTTATGCATTCCTCGTATACGATTCAAATGAATGTAAATGCGACACTTTCTTGCAAGGAAATAGCGTTTGCAGATGTCTACGTATCGTAGCAATAGAGTTCTTATGATTCTTAAAACGCGATATCTCATCTCATTTCTATGGTTCATGGTAAGATATAATATGATTTGCGATGTGTTATGTATTCCTCGTCTACACTTCAAATGAATGTAAATGCGTCACTACCTTGCAAGGAAATAGCGTTTGCAGATTTCTAGGTATCGCAGCAATAGAGTTCTAATGCTGCTTAAAACGCGATATCGCATCTCATTCCTATGTTTCATGGTAAGATATTATATGATTTGCGAGGTGTCATGAATTCCTCGTCTACACTTCAAATGAATGTAAATGCGACACTTCCTTGCTAGGAAATAGCGTCTGCAGATGTCTAGCTATCGTAGCAACAGAGTTCTAATGCTTCTTCAAACGCAATATCGCATCTCATTTCTATGTTTCATGGTAAGATATTATATAATTTGCGAAGTGTTATGTATTCCTCGTCTACACTTCAAATGAATGTAAATGCGACACTTCCTTGCTAGGAAATAGCGTCTGCAGATATCTAGGTATCGTAGCGATAGAGTTCTAATGCTTCTTAAAACGCGAAATCGCACCTCATTTCTATGTTTCATGGTGAGATATAATATGATTTGCGAAGTGTTATGTATTCCTCGTCTACACTTCAAATGAATGTAAATGCGACACTTCCTTGCAAGGAAATAGCGTTTGCAGATTTCTGCGTATCGCAGCTATAGAGTTCTAATGATTCTTAAAACGCGATATCGCATCTCATTTCTATGTTTCATGGTAAGATATAATATGATTTGCGAAGTGTCATGTATTCCTCGTCTACACTTCAAATGAATGTAAATGCGACACTTCCTTGCAAGGAAATAGCGTTTACAGATGTCTACGTATCGAAGCAATAGAGTTCAAGTGCTTCTTAAAACGAGATATTGCATCTCATATCTATGTTTCATGATAAGATATAATATTCATTGCGAAGTGTTATGCATTCCTCGTCTACGATTCAAATGAATGTAAATGCGACACTTCCTTCCAAGGAAATAGCGTTTGCAGATGTCTAGGTATCGTAGCAATAGAGTTCTAATGCTTCTTAAAACGCGATATCGCATCTCATTTCTATGTTTCATGGTAAGATATAATATGATTTGCGAAGTGTTATGTATTCCTCGTCTACACTTCAAATGAATGTAAATGCGACACATCCTCGATAGGAAATATCGTTTGCAGATGTCTACGTATCGTAGCGATAGAGTTCTAATGCTTCTTAAAGCGCGATATCGCATCTCATTTCTATGTTTCATGGTCAGATATAATATGATTTGCGAAGTGTTATGTATTTCTCGTCTACACTTCAAATGAATGTAAATGCGACACTTCCTTGCAGGGAAATAGCGTTTGCAGATTTCTACGTATCGTAGCAATAGATTTCTAATGCTTCTTAAAGCGCGATATCGCATCTCATTTCTATGTTTCATGGTAAGATATAATATGATTTGCGAAGTGTCATGTATTCCTCGTCTACACTTCAAATGAATGTAAATGCGACACTTCCTTGCTAGGAAATAGCGTCTGCAGATGTCTAGGTATCGTAGCAATAGAGTTCTAATGCTTCTTAAAACGCGATATCGCATCCCATTTCTATGTTTCATGGTAAGATATAATATGATTTGCGAAGTGTTATGTATTCCTCGTCTACACTTCAAATGAATGTAAATGCGACACTTCCTTGCAAGGAAATAGCGTTTGCAGATTTCTGCGTATCGCAGCTATAAAGTTCTTATGATTCTTAAAACGCGATATCGCATCTCATTTCTATGTTTCATGGTAAGATATAATATGATTTGCGAAGTGTTATGTACTCCTCGTCTGCACTTCAAATGAATGTAAATGTTACACTTCCTTGAAAGGAAATAGCGTCTGCAGATGTCTAGGTATCGTAGCGATAGAGTTCTAATGCTACTTAAAACGCGATATCGCATCTCATTTCTATGTTTCATGGTAAGATATAATATGATTTGCGAAGTGTGATGTATTCCTCGTCTACACTTCAAATGAATGTAAATGCGACACTTCCTTGCAAGGAAATAGCGTTTGCAGATGTCTACCTATCGCAGCAGTAGTGTTCTAATGCTTATTAAAACGCGATAACGCATCTCATTTCTATGTTTCATGGTAAGATATAATATGATTTGCGAAGTGTGTGTATTCCACGTCTACACTTCAAAAGAATGTAAATGCGACACTTCCTTGCAAAGAAATAGCGTTTGCAGATGTCTACCTATCGTAGCAATAGGGTTCTAATGCTTCTTAAAACGCGATATCGCACCTCATTTCTATGTTTCATGGTAAGATATAATATGATTTGCGAAGTGTTGTGTATTCCTCGTCTACACTTCATATGAATGTAAATGCGACACTTCCTTGGTAGGAAATAGCGTTTGCAGATGTCTACGTATCGTAGCAATAGAGTTCTTATGATTCTTAAAACGCGATATCGCATCTCATTTCTATGGTTCATGGTAAGATATAATATGATTTGCGATGTGTTATGTATTCCTCGTCTACACTTCAAATGAATGTAAATGCGTCACTACCTTGCAAGGAAATAGCGTTTGCAGATTTCTAGGTATCGCAGCAATAGAGTTCTAATGCTGCTTAAAACGCGATATCGCATCTCATTTCTATGTTTCATGGTAAGATATTATATGATTTGCGAGGTGTCATGAATTCCTCGTCTACACTTCAAATGAATGTAAATGCGACACTTCCTTGCTAGGAAATAGCGTCTGCAGATGTCTAGGTATCGTAGCAATAGAGTTCTAATGCTTCTTAAAACGCTATATCGCATCTCATTTCTATGTTTCATGGTCAGATATAATATGATTTGCGAAGTGTTATGTATTTCTCGTCTACACTTCAAATGAATGTAAATGCGACACTTCCTTGCAAGGAAATAGCGTCTGCAGATGTCTACGTGTCGTAGCAATAGAGTTCTAATGCTTCTTAAAACGCGATATCGTATCTCATTTCTATGTTTCATGGTAAGATATAATATTCATTGCGAAGTGTTATGCATTCCTCGTCTACGATTCAAATGAATGTAAATGCGACACTTTCTTGCAAGGAAATAGCGTTTGCAGATGTCTACGTATCGTAGCAATAGAGTTCTTGTGATTCTTAAAACGCGATATCGCATCTCATTTCTATGTTTCATGGTAAGATATTATATAATTTGCGAAGTGTTATGTATTCCTCGTCTACACTTCAAATGAATGTAAATGCGACACTTCCTTGCAAGGAAATAGCGTCTGCAGATATCTAGGTATCGTAGCGATAGAGTTCTAATGCTTCTTAAAACGCGATATCGCACCTCATTTCTATGTTTCATGGTGAGATATAATATGATTTGCGAAGTGTTATGTATTCCTCGTCTACACTTCAAATGAATGTAAATGCGACACTTTCTTGCAAGGAAATAGCGTTTGCAGATTTCTGCGTATCGCAGCTATAGAGTTCTTATGATTCTTAAAACGCGATATCGCATCTCATTTCTATGTTTCATGGTAAGATATAATATGATTTGCGAAGTGTTATGTACTCCTCGTCTACACTTCAAATGAATGTAAATGTTACACTTCCTTGAAAGGAAATAGCGTCTGCAGATGTCTAGGTATCGTAGCGATAGAGTTCTAATGCTTCTTAAAACGCGATATCGCATCTCATTTCTATGTTTCATGGTAAGATATAATATGATTTGCGAAGTGTGATGTATTCCTCGTCTACACTTCAAATGAATGTAAATGCGACACTTCCTTGCAAGGAAATAGCGTTTGCAGATGTCTACCTATCGCAGCAGTAGTGTTCTAATGCTTATTAAAACGCGATAACGCATCTCATTTCTATGTTTCATGGTAAGATATAATATGATTTGCGAAGTGTGTGTATTCCACGTCTACACTTCAAAAGAATGTAAATGCGACACTTCCTTGCAAAGAAATAGCGTTTGCAGATGTCTACCTATCGTAGCAATAGGGTTCTAATGCTTCTTAAAACGCGATATCGCACCTCATTTCTATGTTTCATGGTAAGATATAATATGATTTGCGAAGTGTTGTGTATTCCTCGTCTACAATTCATATGAATGTAAATGCGACACTTCCTTGGTAGGAAATAGCGTTTGCAGATGTCTACGTATCGTAGCAATAGTGTTCTTATGATTCTTACAACGCGATATCGCATCTCATTTCCATGTTTCATGGTAAGATATAATATGATTTGCGAAGTGTTATGTATTCCTCGTCTACACTTCATATGAATGTAAATGCGACACTTCCTTGAAAGGAAATAGCGTCTGCAGATATCTAGGTATCGTAGCGATAGAGTTCTAATGCTTCTTGAAACGCGATATCGCATCTCATTTTTATGTTTCATGGTAAGATATAATATGATTAGCGAAGTGTGATGTATTCCTCGTCTACACTTCAAATGAATGTAAATGCGACACTTCCTTGCAAGGAAATAGCGTTTGCAGATGTCTATCTATCGCAGCAGTAGTGTTCTAATGCTTATTAAAAGGCGATAACGCATCTCATTTCTATGTTTCATGGTAAGATATAATATGATTTGCGAAGTGTTATGTATTCCTCGTCTACACGTCAAATGAATGTAAATGCGACACTTCCTTGCTAGGAAATAGCGTCTGCAGATATCTAGGAATCGTAGCGATAGAGTTCTAATGCTTCTTAAAACGCGATATCGCATCTCATTTCTATGTTTCATGGTAAGATATAATATGATTTGCGAAG
Organism: Xylocopa sonorina; assembly: GCF_050948175.1. NCBI lineage: Eukaryota > Metazoa > Arthropoda > Insecta > Hymenoptera > Apidae > Xylocopa > Xylocopa sonorina. Next base: position 9,309 of record NW_027490929.1, on the reverse strand, counting down.
TGTTATGTATTCCTCGTCTGCACTTCAAATGAATGTAAATGCGACACTTCCTAGCAAGGAAATAGCGTTTGCAGATGTCTACGTATCGTAGGAATAGTGTTCGAATGCTTCTTAAAACGCGATATTGCATCTCATTTCCATGTTTCATGGTAAGATATAATATGATTTGCGAAGTGTTATGTATTCCTCGTCTACACTTCATATAAATGTTAATGCGACACTTCCTTGCAAGGAAATAGCGTTTGTAAATGTCTACCTATCGTAGCAATAGGGTTCTAATTCTTTTTAAAACGCGATATCGCATCTCATTTCTATGTTTCATGGTAAGATATAATATGATTTGCGAAGTGCTATGTATTCCTCGTCTACACTTCAAATGAATGTAAATGCGACACTTCCTTGCAAGGAAATAGCGTTTGCAGATGTCTACGTATCGTAACAATAGAGTTCTTATGATTCTTAAAACGCGAAATCGCATCTCATTTCTATGTTTCATGGTGAGATATAATATGATTTGCGAAGTGTTATGTATTCCTCGTCTACACTTCAAATGAATGTAAATGCGACACCTCCTTGAAAAGAAATAGCGTTTGCAGATGTCTGCGTATCGTAGCAATAGATTTCTAATGCTTCTTAAAACGCGATATCGCATCTCATTTCTATGTTTCATGGTAAGATATAATATGATTTGCGAAGTGTCATATATTCCTCGTCTACACTTCAAATGAATGTAAATGCGACACTTCCTTGCTAGGAAATAGCGTCTGCAGATGTCTAGGTATCGTAGCAATAGAGTTCAAGTGCTTCTTAAAACGAGATATAGCATCTCATATCTACGTTTCATGATAAGATATAATATTCATTGCGAAGTGTTATGCATTCCTCGTATACGATTCAAATGAATGTAAATGCGACACTTTCTTGCAAGGAAATAGCGTTTGCAGATGTCTACCTATCGCAGCAGTAGTGTTCTAATGCTTATTAAAACGCGATAACGCATCTCATTTCTATGTTTCATGGTAAGATATAATATGATTTGCGAAGTGTGTGTATTCCACGTCTACACTTCAAAAGAATGTAAATGCGACACTTCCTTGCAAAGAAATAGCGTTTGCAGATGTCTACCTATCGTAGCAATAGGGTTCTAATGCTTCTTAAAACGCGATATCGCACCTCATTTCTATGTTTCATGGTAAGATATAATATGATTTGCGAAGTGTTGTGTATTCCTCGTCTACACTTCATATGAATGTAAATGCGACACTTCCTTGGTAGGAAATAGCGTTTGCAGATGTCTACGTATCGTAGCAATAGAGTTCTTATGATTCTTAAAACGCGATATCGCATCTCATTTCTATGGTTCATGGTAAGATATAATATGATTTGCGATGTGTTATGTATTCCTCGTCTACACTTCAAATGAATGTAAATGCGTCACTACCTTGCAAGGAAATAGCGTTTGCAGATTTCTAGGTATCGCAGCAATAGAGTTCTAATGCTGCTTAAAACGCGATATCGCATCTCATTTCTATGTTTCATGGTAAGATATTATATGATTTGCGAGGTGTCATGAATTCCTCGTCTACACTTCAAATGAATGTAAATGCGACACTTCCTTGCTAGGAAATAGCGTCTGCAGATGTCTAGGTATCGTAGCAATAGAGTTCTAATGCTTCTTAAAACGCTATATCGCATCTCATTTCTATGTTTCATGGTCAGATATAATATGATTTGCGAAGTGTTATGTATTTCTCGTCTACACTTCAAATGAATGTAAATGCGACACTTCCTTGCAAGGAAATAGCGTCTGCAGATGTCTACGTGTCGTAGCAATAGAGTTCTAATGCTTCTTAAAACGCGATATCGTATCTCATTTCTATGTTTCATGGTAAGATATAATATTCATTGCGAAGTGTTATGCATTCCTCGTCTACGATTCAAATGAATGTAAATGCGACACTTTCTTGCAAGGAAATAGCGTTTGCAGATGTCTACGTATCGTAGCAATAGAGTTCTTGTGATTCTTAAAACGCGATATCGCATCTCATTTCTATGTTTCATGGTAAGATATTATATAATTTGCGAAGTGTTATGTATTCCTCGTCTACACTTCAAATGAATGTAAATGCGACACTTCCTTGCAAGGAAATAGCGTCTGCAGATATCTAGGTATCGTAGCGATAGAGTTCTAATGCTTCTTAAAACGCGATATCGCACCTCATTTCTATGTTTCATGGTGAGATATAATATGATTTGCGAAGTGTTATGTATTCCTCGTCTACACTTCAAATGAATGTAAATGCGACACTTTCTTGCAAGGAAATAGCGTTTGCAGATTTCTGCGTATCGCAGCTATAGAGTTCTTATGATTCTTAAAACGCGATATCGCATCTCATTTCTATGTTCCATGGTAAGATATAATATGATTTGCGAAGTGTTATGTACTCCTCGTCTACACTTCAAATGAATGTAAATGTTACACTTCCTTGAAAGGAAATAGCGTCTGCAGATGTCTAGGTATCGTAGCGATAGAGTTCTAATGCTTCTTAAAACGCGATATCGCATCTCATTTCTATGTTTCATGGTAAGATATAATATGATTTGCGAAGTGTGATGTATTCCTCGTCTACACTTCAAATGAATGTAAATGCGACACTTCCTTGCAAGGAAATAGCGTTTGCAGATGTCTACCTATCGCAGCAGTAGTGTTCTAATGCTTATTAAAACGCGATAACGCATCTCATTTCTATGTTTCATGGTAAGATATAATATGATTTGCGAAGTGTGTGTATTCCACGTCTACACTTCAAAAGAATGTAAATGCGACACTTCCTTGCAAAGAAATTGCGTTTGCAGATGTCTACCTATCGTAGCAATAGGGTTCTAATGCTTCTTAAAACGCGATATCGCACCTCATTTCTATGTTTCATGGTAAGATATAATATGATTTGCGAAGTGTTGTGTATTCCTCGTCTACAATTCATATGAATGTAAATGCGACACTTCCTTGGTAGGAAATAGCGTTTGCAGATGTCTACGTATCGTAGCAATAGTGTTCTTATGATTCTTACAACGCGATATCGCATCTCATTTCCATGTTTCATGGTAAGATATAATATGATTTGCGAAGTGTTATGTATTCCTCGTCTACACTTCATATGAATGTAAATGCGACACTTCCTTGAAAGGAAATAGCGTCTGCAGATATCTAGGTATCGTAGCGATAGAGTTCTAATGCTTCTTGAAACGCGATATCGCATCTCATTTTTATGTTTCATGGTAAGATATAATATGATTAGCGAAGTGTGATGTATTCCTCGTCTACACTTCAAATGAATGTAAATGCGACACTTCCTTGCAAGGAAATAGCGTTTGCAGATGTCTATCTATCGCAGCAGTAGTGTTCTAATGCTTATTAAAAGGCGATAACGCATCTCATTTCTATGTTTCATGGTAAGATATAATATGATTTGCGAAGTGTGTGTATTCCACGTCTTCACTTCAAATGAATGTAAATGCGACACTTCCTTGCAAAGAAATAGCGTTTGCAGATGTCTACGAATCGTAGAAATAGATTTCAAATGCTTCTTAAAACGCGATAGCGCATCTCATTTCTATGTTTCATGGTAAGATATAATATGATTTGCGAAGTGTTATGTATTCCTCGTCTACACGTCAAATGAATGTAAATGCGACACTTCCTTGCTAGGAAATAGCGTCTGCAGATATCTAGGAATCGTAGCGATAGAGTTCTAATGCTTCTTAAAACGCGATATCGCATCTCATTTCTATGTTTCATGGTAAGATATAATATGATTTGCGAAGTGTTATGTATTCCTCGTCTGCACTTCAAATGAATGTAAATGCGACACTTCCTAGCAAGGAAATAGCGTTTGCAGATGTCTACGTATCGTAGGAATAGTGTTCGAATGCTTCTTAAAACGCGATATTGCATCTCATTTCCATGTTTCATGGTAAGATATAATATGATTTGCGAAGTGTTATGTATTCCTCGTCTACACTTCATATAAATGTTAATGCGACACTTCCTTGCAAGGAAATAGCGTTTGTAAATGTCTACCTATCGTAGCAATAGGGTTCTAATTCTTTTTAAAACGCGATATCGCATCTCATTTCTATGTTTCATGGTAAGATATAATATGATTTGCGAAGTGCTATGTATTCCTCGTCTACACTTCAAATGAATGTAAATGCGACACTTCCTTGCAAGGAAATAGCGTTTGCAGATGTCTACGTATCGTAACAATAGAGTTCTTATGATTCTTAAAACGCGAAATCGCATCTCATTTCTATGTTTCATGGTGAGATATAATATGATTTGCGAAGTGTTATGTATTCCTCGTCTACACTTCAAATGAATGTAAATGCGACACCTCCTTGAAAAGAAATAGCGTTTGCAGATGTCTGCGTATCGTAGCAATAGATTTCTAATGCTTCTTAAAACGCGATATCGCATCTCATTTCTATGTTTCATGGTAAGATATAATATGATTTGCGAAGTGTCATATATTCCTCGTCTACACTTCAAATGAATGTAAATGCGACACTTCCTTGCTAGGAAATAGCGTCTGCAGATGTCTAGGTATCGTAGCAATAGAGTTCAAGTGCTTCTTAAAACGAGATATAGCATCTCATATCTACGTTTCATGATAAGATATAATATTCATTGCGAAGTGTTATGCATTCCTCGTATACGATTCAAATGAATGTAAATGCGACACTTTCTTGCAAGGAAATAGCGTTTGCAGATGTCTACGTATCGTAGCAATAGAGTTCTTATGATTCTTAAAACGCGATATCGCATCTCATTTCTATGGTTCATGGTAAGATATAATATGATTTGCGAAGTGTCATATATTCCTCGTCTACACTTCAAATGAATGTAAATGCGACACTTCCTTGCTAGGAAATAGCGTCTGCAGATGTCTAGGTATCGTAGCAATAGAGTTCAAGTGCTTCTTAAAACGAGATATAGCATCTCATATCTACGTTTCATGATAAGATATAATATTCAATGCGAAGTGTTATGCATTCCTCGTTTTCGATTCAAATGAATGTAAATGCGACACTTTCTTGCAAGGGAATAGCGTTTGCAGATGTCTACGTATCGTAACAATAGAGTTCTTACGATTCTTAAAACGCGAATCGCATCTCATTTCTATGTTTCATGGTGAGATATAATATGATTTGCGAAGTGTTATGTATTCCTCGTCTACACTTCAAATGAATGTAAATGCGACACCTCCTTGAAAAGAAATAGCGTTTGCAGATGTCTGCGTATCGTAGAAACAGATTTCTAATGCTTCTTAAAACGCGATATCGCAATCTCATTTCTATGTTTCATGGTAAGATATAATATGATTTGCGAAGTGTCATATATTCCTCGTCTACACTTCAAATGAATGTAAATGCGACACTTCCTTGCTAGGAAATAGCGTCTGCAGATGTCTAGGTATCGTAGCAATAGAGTTCAAGTGCTTCTTAAAACGAGATATAGCATCTCATATCTACGTTTCATGATAAGATATAATATTCATTGCGAAGTGTTATGCATTCCTCGTATACGATTCAAATGAATGTAAATGCGACACTTTCTTGCAAGGAAATAGCGTTTGCAGATGTCTACGTATCGTAGCAATAGAGTTCTTATGATTCTTAAAACGCGATATCGCATCTCATTTCTATGGTTCATGGAAGATATAATATGATTTGCGATGTGTTATGTATTCCTCGTCTACACTTCAAATGAATGTAAATGCGTCACTACCTTGCAAGGAAATAGCGTTTGCAGATTTCTAGGTATCGCAGCAATAGTGTTCTAATGCTGCTTAAAACGCGATATCGCATCTCATTTCTATGTTTCATGGTAAGATATTATATGATTTGCGAGGTGTCATGAATTCCTCGTCTACACTTCAAATGAATGTAAATGCGACACTTCCTTGCTAGGAAATAGCGCCTGCAGATATCTAGCTATCGTAGCAACAGAGTTCTAATGCTTCTTAAACGCAATATCGCATCTCATTTTCTATGTTTCATGGTAAGATATTATATAATTTGCGAAGTGTTATGTATTCCTCGTCTACACTTCAAATGAATGTAAATGCGACACTTCCTTGCTAGGAAATAGCGTCTGCAGATATCTAGGTATCGTAGCGATAGTGTTCTTATGATTCTTACAACGCGATATCGCATCTCATTCCATGTTTCATGGTAAGATATAATATGATTTGCGAAGTGTTATGTATTCCTCGTCTACACTTCATATGAATGTAAATGCGACACTTCCTTGAAAGGAAATAGCGTCTGCAGATATCTAGGTATCGTAGCGATAGAGTTCTAATGCTTCTTGAAACGCGATATCGCATCTCATTTTTATGTTTCATGGTAAGATATAATATGATTAGCGAAGTGTGATGTATTCCTCGTCTACACTTCAAATGAATGTAAATGCGACACTTCCTTGCAAGGAAAATAGCGTTGCAGATGTCTATCTATCGCAGCAGGTAGTGTTCTAATGCTTATTAAAAGGCGATAACGCATCTCATTTCTATGTTTCATGGTAAGATATAATATGATTTGCGAAGTGTGTGTATTCCACGTCTTCACTTCAAATGAATGTAAATGCGACACTTCCTTGCAAAGAAATAGCGTTTGCAGATGTCTACGAATCGTAGAAATAGATTTCAAATGCTTCTTAAAACGCGATAGCGCATCTCATTTCTATGTTTCATGGTAAGATATAATATGATTTGCGAAGTGTTATGTATTCCTCGTCTACACGTCAAATGAATGTAAATGCGACACTTCCTTGCTAGGAAATAGCGTCTGCAGATATCTAGGAATCGTAGCGATAGAGTTCTAATGCTTCTTAAACGCGATATCGCATCTCATTTCTATGTTTCATGGTAAGATATAATATGATTTGCGAAGTGTTATGTATTCCTCGTCTGCACTTCAAATGAATGTAAATGCGACACTTCCTAGCAAGGAAATAGCGTTTGCAGATGTCTACGTATCGTAGGATAGTGTTCGAATGCTTCTTAAAACGCGATATTGCATCTCATTTCCATGTTTCATGGTAAGATATAATATGATTTGCGAAGTGTTATGTATTCCTCGTCTACACTTCATATAAATGTTAATGCGACACTTCCTTGCAAGGAAATAGCGTTTGTAAATGTCTACCTATCGTAGCAATAGGGTTCTAATTCTTTTAAAAACGCGATATCGCATCTCATTTCTATGTTTCATGGTAAGATATAATATGATTCGCGAAGTGCTATGTATTCCTCGTCTACACTTCAAATGAATGTAAATGCGACACTTCCTTGCAAGGAAATAGCGTTTGCAGATGTCTACGTATCGTAACAATAGAGTTCTTACGATTCTTAAAACGCGAAATCGCATCTCATTTCTATGTTTCATGGTGAGATATAATATGATTTGCGAAGTGTTATGTATTCCTCGTCTACACTTCAAATGAATGTAAATGCGACACCTCCTTGAAAAGAAATAGCGTTTGCAGATGTCTGCGTATCGTAGAAACAGATTTCTAATGCTTCTTAAAACGCGATATCGCATCTCATTTCTATGTTTCATGGTAAGATATAATATGATTTGCGAAGTGTCATATATTCCTCGTCTACACTTCAAATGAATGTAAATGCGACACTTCCTTGCTAGGAAATAGCGTCTGCAGATGTCTAGGTATCGTAGCAATAGAGTTCAAGTGCTTCTTAAAACGAGATATAGCATCTCATATCTACGTTTCATGATAAGATATAATATTCATTGCGAAGTGTTATGCATTCCTCGTATACGATTCAAATGAATGTAAATGCGACACTTTCTTGCAAGGAAATAGCGTTTGCAGATGTCTACGTATCGTAGCAATAGAGTTCTTATGATTCTTAAAACGCGATATCGCATCTCATTTCTATGGTTCATGGTAAGATATAATATGATTTGCGATGTGTTATGTATTCCTCGTCTACACTTCAAATGAATGTAAATGCGTCACTACCTTGCAAGGAAATAGCGTTTGCAGATTTCTAGGTATCGCAGCAATAGAGTTCTAGTGCTGCTTAAAACGCGATATCGCATCTCATTTCTATGTTTCATGGTAAGATATTATATGATTTGCGAGGTGTCATGAATTCCTCGTCTACACTTCAAATGAATGTAAATGCGACACTTCCTTGCTAGGAAATAGCGTCTGCAGATATCTAGCTATCGTAGCAACAGAGTTCTAATGCTTCTTAAAAACGCAATATCGCATCTCATTTCTATGTTTCATGGTAAGATATTATATAATTTGCGAAGTGTTATGTATTCCTCGTCTACACTTCAAATGAATGTAAATGCGACACTGCCTTGCTAGGAAATAGCGTCTGCAGATATCTAGGTATCGTAGCGATAGAGTTCTAATGCTTCTTAAAACGCGATATCGCACCTCATTTCTATGTTTCATGGTGAGATATAATATGATTTGCGAAGTGTTATGTATTCCTCGTCTACACTTCAAATGAATGTAAATGCGACACTTCCTTGCAAGGAAATAGCGTTTGCAGATTTCTGCGTATCGCAGCTATAGAGTTCTAATGATTCTTAAAACGCGATATCGCATCTCATTTCTATGTTTCATGGTAAGATATAATATGATTTGCGAAGTGTCATGTATTCCTCGTCTACTATTCAAATGAATGTAAATGCGACACTTCCTTCCAAGGCAATAGCGTTTGCAGATGTCTAGGTATCGTAGCAATAGAGTTCTAATGCTTCTTAAAACGCGATATCGCATCTCATTTCTATGTTTCATGGTAAGATATAATTGATTTGCGAAGTGTTTTGTATTTCTCGTCTACACTTCAAATGAATGTAAATGCGACACTTCCTTGCAAGGAAATAGCGTCTGCAGATGTCTATGTATCGTAGCAATAGAGTTCTAATGCTTCTTAAAACGCGATATCGTATCTCATTTCTATGTTTCATGGTAAGATATAATATTCATTGCGAAGTGTTATGCATTCCTCGTCTACGATTCAAATGAATGTAAATGCGACACTTTCTTGCAAGGAAATAGCGTTTGCTGATGTCTACGTATCGTAGCAATAGAGTTCTTGTGATTCTTAAAACGCGATATCGCATCTCATTTCTATGTTTCATGGTAAGATATTATATTATTTGCGAAGTGTTATGTATTCCTCGTCTACACTTCAAATGAATGTAAATGCGACACTTCCTTGCTAGGAAATAGCGTCTGCAGATATCTAGGTATCGTAGCGA
>NW_027490928.1:0-31072 GCF_050948175.1 Xylocopa sonorina | reverse complement strand
CTCATATCTATGTTTCATGATAAGATATAATATTCACTGCGAAGTGTTATGTATTCCTCGTCTACACTTCAAATGAATGTAAATACTACACTTCCTTGCAAGGAAATAGCGTTTGCAGATGTCTACCTATCGTAGCAATAGAGTTCTAATGCTTCTTAAAACGCGATATCGCATCTCATTTCTATGTTTCATGGTAAGATATAATATCATTTGCGAAGTGTTATGTATTCCTCGTCTACACTTCAAATGAATGTAAATTGCGAACACTTCCTTGCAAGGAAATAGCGTTTGCAGATGTCTACGTATCGTAGCAATAGTGTTCATATGATTCTTAAAACGCGATATCGCAACTCATTTCTATGTTTCATGGTAAGATATAACATGATTTGGGGAAGTGTTATGTATTCCCCCGTCTACACTTCAAATGAATGTGAATGCGATACTTCCTCGCTAGGAAATAGCGTTTGCAGATGTCTACGTATCGTAGCAATAGATTTCTAATGCTTCTTAAAACGCGATATCGCATCTCATTTCTATGTTTCATGGTAAGATATAATATGATTTGCGAAGTGTCATGTATTCCTCGTCTACACTTCAAATGAATGTAAATGCGACACTTCCTTGCAAGGAAATAGCGTCTGCAGATGTCTAGGTATCGTAGCAATAGAGTTCTAATGCTTCTTATAACGCGATATCGCATCTCATTTCTGTGTTTCATGGTAAGATATAATATTATTTGCGAAGTGTTATGTACTCTTCGTCTACGCTTCTCATGAATGTAAATGCGACACTTCCTTGCAAGGAAATAGCGTTTGCAGATGTTTACGTATCGAAGAAATAGAGTTCAAATGCTTCTTAAAACGAGATATTGCATCTCATATCTATGTTTTCATGATAAGATATAATATTCATTGCGAAGTGTTATGTATTCCTCGTCTGCACTTCAAATGAAAGTGAATGCGATACTTCCTCGCTAGGAAATAGCGTTTGCAGATGTCTACATATCGTATCAATAGCTTTCTAATGCTTCTTAAAACGCGATATCGCATCTCATTTCTATGTTTCACTGTAAGATATAATATGATTTGCAAAGTGTCATGTATTCCTCGTCTACACTTCAAATGAATGTAAATGGCGACACTTCCTTGCAAGGAAATAGCGTTTGCAGATGCCTACCTATCGTAGCAGTAGAGTTCAAATGCTTCTTAAAACGAGATATCGCATCTCATTTCTATGTTTCATGGTAAGATATAATATGATTTGCGAAGTGTCATGTATTCCTCGTCTACACTTCAAATGAATGTAAATACGACACTTCCTTGCAAGGAAATAGCGTTTGCTGATGTCTACGTATCGAAGCAATAGAGTTCAAATGCTTCTTAAAACGAGATATTGCATCTCATATCTATGTTTCATGGTAAGATATAATATGATTTGCGAAGTGTTATGTATACATCGTCTACACTTCAAATGAATGCGAATGCGATACTTCCTCGCTAGGAAATAGCGTTTGCAGATGTCTACGTATCGTAGCAATAGCTTTATGATGCTTCTTAAAACGCGAGATCGCATCTTATTTCTATGTTTTATGGTAAGATATAATATGATTCGCGAAGTGTCATGTATTCCTCGTCTACACTTCAAATGAATGTAAATGCGACACTTCCTTGCAAGGAAATAGCGTCTGCAGATGTCTAGGTATCGTAGCAATAGAGTTCTAATGCTTCTTATAACGCGATATCGCATCTCATTTCTGTGTTTCATGGTAAGATATAATATTATTTGCGAAGTGTTATGTACTCCTCGTCTACGCTTCTCATGAATGTAAATGCGACACTTCCTTGCAAGGAAATAGCGTTTGCAGATGTTTACGTATCGAAGAAATAGAGTTCAAATGCTTCTTAAAACGAGATATTGCATCTCATATCTATGTTTCATGATAAGATATAATATTCACTGCGAAGTGTTATGTATTCCTCGTCTACACTTCAAATGAATGTAAATACTACACTTCCTTGCAAGGAAATAGCGTTTGCAGATGTCTACCTATCGTAGCAATAGAGTTCTAATGCTTCTTAAAACGCGATATCGCATCTCATTTCTATGTTTCATGGTAAGATATAATATCATTTGCGAAGTGTTATGTATTCCTCGTCTACACTTCAAATGAATGTAAATTGCGACACTTCCTTGCAAGGAAATAGCGTTTGCAGATGTCTACGTATCGTAGCAATAGTGTTCATATGATTCTTAAAACGCGATATCGCAACTCATTTCTATGTTTCATGGTAAGATATAACATGATTTGGGAAGTGTTATGTATTCCTCGTCTACACTTCAAATGAATGTGAATGCGATACTTCCTCGCTAGGAAATAGCGTTTGCAGATGTCTACGTATCGTAGCAATAGATTTCTAATGCTTCTTAAAACGCGATATCGCATCTCATTTCTATGTTTCATGGTAAGATATAATATGATTTGCGAAGTGTCATGTATTCCTCGTCTACACTTCAAATGAATGTAAATGCGACACTTCCTTGCAAGGAAATAGCGTCTGCAGATGTCTAGGTATCGTAGCAATAGAGTTCTAATGCTTCTTATAACGCGATATCGCATCTCATTTCTGTGTTTCATGGTAAGATATAATATTATTTGCGAAGTGTTATGTACTCTTCGTCTACGCTTCTCATGAATGTAAATGCGACACTTCCTTGCAAGGAAATAGCGTTTGCAGATGTTTGCGTATCGAAGAAATAGAGTTCAAATGCTTCTTAAAACGAGATATTGCATCTCATATCTATGTTTCATGATAAGATATAATATTCATTGCGAAGTGTTATGTATTCCTCGTCTACACTTCAAATGAATGTAAATGCGACACTTCCTTGCAAGGAAATAGCGTTTGCAGATGCCTACCTATCGTAGCAGTAGAGTTCAAATGCTTCTTAAAACGAGATATTGCATCTCATATCTATGTTTCATGATAAGATATAATATTCATTGCGAAGTGTTATGCATTCCTCGTCTACGATTCAAATGAAAGTAAATGCGACACTTCCTTGCAAGGAAATAGCGTTTGCACATGTCTACTTATCGTAGCAATAGTGTTCATATGATTCTTAAAACGCGATATCGCAACTCATTTCTATGTTTCATGGTAAGATATAACATGATTTGGGAAGTGTTATGTATTCCTCGTCTACACTTCAAATGAATGTAAGTGCGACACTTCCTTGCAAGGAAATAGCGTTTGCAAATGTCTACCTATCGTAACAATAGGGTTCCAATGCTTCTTAAAACGCGATATCGCATCTCATTTCTATGTTTCATGGTAAGATATAATATGATTTGCGAAGTGTCATGTATTCCTCGTCTACACTTCAAATGAATGTAAATACGACACTTCCTTGCAAGGAAATAGCGTTTGCTGATGTCTACGTATCGAAGCAATAGAGTTCAAATGCTTCTTAAAACGAGATATTGCATCTCATATCTATGTTTCATGGTAAGATATAATATGATTTGCGAAGTGTTATGTATACATCGTCTACACTTCAAATGAATGCGAATGCGATACTTCCTCGCTAGGAAATAGCGTTTGCAGATGTCTACGTATCGTAGCAATAGCTTTATAATGCTTCTTAAAACGCGAGATCGCATCTTATTTCTATGTTTTATGGTAAGATATAATATGATTCGCGAAGTGTCATGTATTCCTCGTCTACACTTCAAATGAATGTAAATGCGACACTTCCTTGCAAGGAAATAGCGTCTGCAGATGTCTAGGTATCGTAGCAATAGAGTTCTAATGCTTCTTATAACGCGATATCGCATCTCATTTCTGTGTTTCATGGTAAGATATAATATTATTTGCGAAGTGTTATGTACTCCTCGTCTACGCTTCTCATGAATGTAAATGCGACACTTCCTTGCAAGGAAATAGCGTTTGCAGATGTTTACGTATCGAAGAAATAGAGTTCAAATGCTTCTTAAAACGAGATATTGCATCTCATATCTATGTTTCATGATAAGATATAATATTCACTGCGAAGTGTTATGTATTCCTCGTCTACACTTCAAATGAATGTAAATACTACACTTCCTTGCAAGGAAATAGCGTTTGCAGATGTCTACCTATCGTAGCAATAGAGTTCTAATGCTTCTTAAAACGCGATATCGCATCTCATTTCTATGTTTCATGGTAAGATATAATATCATTTGCGAAGTGTTATGTATTCCTCGTCTACACTTCAAATGAATGTAAATTGCGACACTTCCTTGCAAGGAAATAGCGTTTGCAGATGTCTACGTATCGTAGCAATAGTGTTCATATGATTCTTAAAACGCGATATCGCAACTCATTTCTATGTTTCATGGTAAGATATAACATGATTTGGGAAGTGTTATGTATTCCCCGTCTACACTTCAAATGAATGTGAATGCGATACTTCCTCGCTAGGAAATAGCGTTTGCAGATGTCTACGTATCGTAGCAATAGATTTCTAATGCTTCTTAAAACGCGATATCGCATCTCATTTCTATGTTTCGTGGTAAGATATAATATGATTTGCGAAGTGTCATGTATTCCTCGTCTACACTTCAAATGAATGTAAATGCGACACTTCCTTGCAAGGAAATAGCGTCTGCAGATGTCTAGGTATCGTAGCAATAGAGTTCTAATGCTTCTTATAACGCGATATCGCATCTCATTTCTGTGTTTCATGGTAAGATATAATATTATTTGCGAAGTGTTATGTACTCTTCGTCTACGCTTCTCATGAATGTAAATGCGACACTTCCTTGCAAGGAAATAGCGTTTGCAGATGTTTACGTATCGAAGAAATAGAGTTCAAATGCTTCTTAAAACGAGATATTGCATCTCATATCTATGTTTCATGATAAGATATAATATTCATTGCGAAGTGTTATGTATTCCTCGTCTGCACTTCAAATGAAAGTGAATGCGATACTTCCTCGCTAGGAAATAGCGTTTGCAGATGTCTACATATCGTATCAATAGCTTTCTAATGCTTCTTAAAACGCGATATCGCATCTCATTTCTATGTTTCACTGTAAGATATAATATGATTTGCAAAGTGTCATGTATTCCTCGTCTACACTTCAAATGAATGTAAATGCGACACTTCCTTGCAAGGAAATAGCGTTTGCAGATGCCTACCTATCGTAGCAGTAGAGTTCAAATGCTTCTTAAAACGAGATATCGCATCTCATTTCTATGTTTCATGGTAAGATATAATATGATTTGCGAAGTGTCATGTATTCCTCGTCTACACTTCAAATGAATGTAAATACGACACTTCCTTGCAAGGAAATAGCGTTTGCTGATGTCTACGTATCGAAGCAATAGAGTTCAAATGCTTCTTAAAACGAGATATTGCATCTCATATCTATGTTTCATGGTAAGATATAATATGATTTGCGAAGTGTTATGTATACATCGTCTACACTTCAAATGAATGCGAATGCGATACTTCCTCGCTAGGAAATAGCGTTTGCAGATGTCTACGTATCGTAGCAATAGCTTTATGATGCTTCTTAAAACGCGAGATCGCATCTTATTTCTATGTTTTATGGTAAGATATAATATGATTCGCGAAGTGTCATGTATTCCTCGTCTACACTTCAAATGAATGTAAATGCGACACTTCCTTGCAAGGAAATAGCGTCTGCAGATGTCTAGGTATCGTAGCAATAGAGTTCTAATGCTTCTTATAACGCGATATCGCATCTCATTTCTGTGTTTCATGGTAAGATATAATATTATTTGCGAAGTGTTATGTACTCCTCGTCTACGCTTCTCATGAATGTAAATGCGACACTTCCTTGCAAGGAAATAGCGTTTGCAGATGTTTACGTATCGAAGAAATAGAGTTCAAATGCTTCTTAAAACGAGATATTGCATCTCATATCTATGTTTCATGATAAGATATAATATTCACTGCGAAGTGTTATGTATTCCTCGTCTACACTTCAAATGAATGTAAATACTACACTTCCTTGCAAGGAAATAGCGTTTGCAGATGTCTACCTATCGTAGCAATAGAGTTCTAATGCTTCTTAAAACGCGATATCGCATCTCATTTCTATGTTTCATGGTAAGATATAATATCATTTGCGAAGTGTTATGTATTCCTCGTCTACACTTCAAATGAATGTAAATTGCGACACTTCCTTGCAAGGAAATAGCGTATGCAGATGTCTACGTATCGTAGCAATAGTGTTCATATGATTCTTAAAACGCGATATCGCAACTCATTTCTATGTTTCATGGTAAGATATAACATGATTTGGGAAGTGTTATGTATTCCTCGTCTACACTTCAAATGAATGTGAATGCGATACTTCCTCGCTAGGAAATAGCGTTTGCAGATGTCTACGTATCGTAGCAATAGATTTCTAATGCTTCTTAAAACGCGATATCGCATCTCATTTCTATGTTTCATGGTAAGATATAATATGATTTGCGAAGTGTCATGTATTCCTCGTCTACACTTCAAATGAATGTAAATGCGACACTTCCTTGCAAGGAAATAGCGTCTGCAGATGTCTAGGTATCGTAGCAATAGAGTTCTAATGCTTCTTATAACGCGATATCGCATCTCATTTCTGTGTTTCATGGTAAGATATAATATTATTTGCGAAGTGTTATGTACTCTTCGTCTACGCTTCTCATGAATGTAAATGCGACACTTCCTTGCAAGGAAATAGCGTTTGCAGATGTTTACGTATCGAAGAAATAGAGTTCAAATGCTTCTTAAAACGAGATATTGCATCTCATATCTATGTTTCATGATAAGATATAATATTCATTGCGAAGTGTTATGTATTCCTCGTCTACACTTCAAATGAATGTATATACGACACTTCCTTGCAAGGAAATAGCGTTTGCAGATGTCTACCTATCGTAGCAAAAGAGTTCATATTATTCTTATAACGCGATATCGCATCTCATTTCTATGTTTCATGGTAAGATATAATATCATTTGCGAAGTGTTATGTATTCCTCGTCTACACTTCAAATGAATGTAAATGCTACACTTCCTTGCAAGGAAATAGCGTTTGCTGATGTCTACGTATCGAAGCAATAGAGTTCAAATGCTTCTTAAAACGAGATATTGCATCTCATATCTATGTTTGATGATAAGATATAATATTCATTGCGAAGTGTTATGCATTCCTCGTCTACGATTCAAATGAAAGTAAATGCGACACTTCCTTGCAAGGAAATAGCGTTTGCAGATGTCTACGTATCGTAGCAATTGAGTTCATATGATTCTTAAAACGCGATATCGCATCTCATTTCTATGTTTCATGGTAAGATATAATATGATTTGCGAAGTGTCATGTATTCCTCGTCTACACTTCAAGTGAATGTGAATGCGACACTTTCTCGCTAGGAAATAGCGTTTGCAGATGTCTACGTATCGTAGCAATAGAGTTCATATGATACTTAAAACTTCGATATCGCATCTCATTTCTATGTTTCATGGTGAGATATAACATGATTTGCGAAGTGTTATGTACTCTTCGTCTACGCTTCTCATGAATGTAAATGCGACACTTCCTTGCAAGGAAATAGCGTTTGCAGATGTTTACGTATCGAAGAAATAGAGTTCAAATGTTTCTTAAAACGAGATATTGCATCTCATATCTATGTTTCATGATAAGATATAATATTCATTGCGAAGTGTTATGTATTCCTCGTCTACACTTCAAATGAATGTAAATACGACACTTCCTTGCAAGGAAATAGCGTTTGCAGATGTCTACCTATCGTAGCAATAGAGTTCTAATGCTTCTTAAAACGCGATATCGCAACTCATTTCTATGTTTCATGGTAAGATATAATATCATTTGCGAAGTGTTATGTACTCCTCGTCTACGCTTCACATGAATGTAAATGCGACACTTCCTTGCAAGGAAATAGCGTTTGCAGATGTCTACGTATCGAAGAAATAGAGTTCAAATGCTTCTTAAAACGAGATATTGCATCTGATATATATGTTTCATGATAAGATATAATATTCATTGCGAAGTGTTATGCATTCCTCGTCTACGATTCAAATGAAAGTAAATGCGATACTTCCTTGCAAGGAAATAGCGTTTGCAGATGTCTACGTATCGTAGCAATTGAGTTCATATGATTCTTAAAACGCGATATCGCATCTCATTTCTATGTTTCATGGTAAGATATAATATGATTTGCGAAGTGTCATGTATTCCTCGTCTACACTTCAAGTGAATGCGACACTTCATCGCTAGGAAATAGCGTTTGCAGATGTCTACGTATCGTAGCAATAGAGTTCATATGATACTTAAAACCTCGATATTTCTATGTTTCATGGTAAGATATAACATGATTTGCGAAGTGTTATGTACTCCTCGTCTACACTTCAAATGAAAGTGAATGCGATACTTCCTCGCTAGGAAATAGCGTTTGCAGATGTCTACGTATCGTATCAATAGCTTTCTAATGCTTCTTAAAACGCGATATCGCATCTCATTTCTGCGTTTCGTGGTAAGATATAATATGATTTGCGAAGTGTCAGGTATACCTCGTCTACACTTCAAATGAATGTAAATGCGACACTTCCTTGCAAGGAAATAGCGTTTGCTGATGTCTACGTATCGAAGCAATAGAGTTCAAATGCTTCTTAAAACGAGATATTGCATCTCATATCTATGTTTGATGATAAGATATAATATTCATTGTGAAGTGTTATGCATTCCTCGTCTACGATTCAAATGAAAGTAAATGCGACACTTCCTTGCAAGGAAATAGCGTTTGCAGATGTCTACGTATCGTAGCAATAGTGTTCATATGATTCTTAAAACGCGTTATCGCAACTCATTTCTATGTTTCATGGTAAAATATAACATGATTTGGGAAGTGTTATGTATTCCTCGTCTACACTTCAAATGAATGTGAATGCGATACTTCCTCGCTAGGAAATAGCGTTTGCAGATGTCTACGTATCGTAGCAATAGATTTCTAATGCTTCTTAAAACGCGATATCGCATCTCATTTCTATGTTTCACTGTAAGATATAATATGATTTGCGAAGAGTCATGTATTCCTCGTCTACACTTCAAATGAATGTAAATGCGACACTTCCTTGCAAGGAAATAGCGTCTGCAGATGTCTAGGTATCGTAGCAATAGTGCTCTAATGCTTCTTAAGATGCGATGTCGCATCTCATTTCTATGTTTCATGGTAAGATATAATATGATTTGCGAAGTGTCATGTATTCCTCGTCTACACTGCAAATGAATGTAAATGCGACACTTCCTTGCAAGCAAATAGCGTTTGCAGATGTCTACCTATCGTAGCAATAGAGTTCTAATGCTTCTTAAACCGCGATATCGCATCTCATTTTTGTGTTTCATGGTAAGATATAATATGATTTGCGAAGTGTCATGTATTCCTCGTCTACACTTCAAATGAATGTGAATGCGAGACTTCCTCGCTAGGAAATAGCGTTTGCAGATGTCTACGTATCGTAGCAATAGAGTTCAGATGATTCTTAAAACGCGATATCGCATCTCATTTCTATGTTTCATGGTAAGATGTAATATGATTTGCGAAGTGTTCTGTATTCCTCGTCTACACTTCAAATGAATGTAAATGCGACACTTCCTAGCAAGGAAGTAGCGGTTGTAGATGTCTACGTATCGTAGCAATAGTTCTTATGATTCTTAAAACGCGATATCGCATCTCATTTCTATGTTTCATGGTAAGATATAATATGATTTGCGAAGTGTCACGTATTCCTCGTCTACACTTCAAATGAATGTGAATGCGACACTTCCTCGCTAGGAAATAGCGTTTGCAGATGACTACGTATCGTAGCAATAGAGTTCAGATGATTCTTAAAACGCGATATCGCATCTCATTTCTATGTTTCATGGTAAGATGTAATATGATTTGCGAAGTGTTATGTATTCCTCGTCTACACTTCAAATGAATGTAAATGCGACACTTCCTAGCAAGGAAGTAGCGATTGTAGATGTCTACGTATCGTAGCAATAGTTCTTATGATTCTTAAAACGCGATATCGCATCTCATTTCTATGTTTCATGGTAAGATATAATATGATTTGCGAAGTGTCACGTATTCCTCGTCTACACTTCAAGTGAATGTGACTGCGATATTTCCTCGCTAGGAAATAGCGTTTGCAGATGTCTACGTATCGTAGCAATAGCTTTCTAATGCTTCTTAAAACGCGATATCGCATCTCATTTCTATGTTTCATGGTAAGATGTAATATGATTTGCGAAGTGTTATGTATTCCTCCTCTACACTTCAAATGAATGTAAGTGCGACGCTTCCTTGCAAGGAAATAGCGTTTGCAAATGTCTACCTATCGTAACAATAGGGTTCTAATGCTTCTTAAAACGCAATATCGCATCTCATTTCTATGTTTCATGGTGAGATATAATATGATTTGCGAAGTGTTATGTATTCCTCGTCTACACTTCAAATGAATGTAAATGCGACACTTCCTTGCAAGGAAATAGCGTTCGCTGATGTCCACCTATCGTAGCAATAGAGTTCTAATGCTTCATAAAACGCGATATCGCATCTCATTTCTATGCTTCATGGTAAGATATAATATGATTTGCGAAGTGTTATGTATTCCTCGTCTACACTTCAAATGAATGTAAATTGCGACACTTCCTTGCAAGGAAATAGCGTTTGCAGGTGTCTACGTATCGAAGCAATAGAGTTCAAATACTTCTTAAAACGAGATATTGCATCTCATATCTATGTTTCATGATAAGATATAATATTCATTGCGAAGTGTTATGCATTCCTCGTCTACGATTCAAACGAATGTAAATGCGACACTTCCTTGCTAGGAAATAGCGTCCGCAGATGCCTAGGTATCGTAGCAATAGTGTTCATATGATTCTTAAAACGCGATATCGCAACTCATTTCTATGTTTCATGGTAAAATATAACATGATTTGGGAAGTGTTATGTATTCCTCGTCTACACATCAAATGAATGTGAATGCGATACTTCCTCGCTAGGAAATAGAGTTTGCAGATGTCTACGTATCGTAGCAATAGAGTTCAAATGCTTTTTAAAACGAGATATTGCATCTCATATCTATGTTTCATGATAAGATATAATATTCATTGCGAAGTGTTATGCATTCCTCGTCTACGATTCAAATGAAAGTAAATGCGACACTTCCTTGCAAGGAAATAGCGTTTGCAGATGTCTACGTATCGTAGCAATTGAGTTCATACTTTTCTTAAAACGCGATATCGCATTTCATTTCTATGTTTCATGGTAAGATATAATATGATTTGCGAAGTGTCATGTATTCCTCGTCTACACTTCAAGTGAATGTGAATGCGATACTTCCTCGCTAGGAAATAGCGTTTGCAGATGTCTACGTATCGTATCAATAGCTTTCTAATGCTTCTTAAAACGCGATATCGCATCTCATTTCTATGTTTCATGGTAAGATATAATATGATTTGCGAAGTGTTATGTATTCCTCGTCTACACTTCAAATGAATGTAAATTGCGACACTTCCTTGCAAGGAAATAGCGTTTGCAGGTGTCTACGTATCGAAGCAATAGAGTTCAAATACTTCTTAAAACGAGATATTGCATCTCATATCCATGTTTCATGATAAGATATAATATTCATTGCGAAGTGTTATGCATTCCTCGTCTACGATTCAGACGAATGTAAATGCGACACTTCCTTGCTAGGAAATAGCTTCCGCAGATGCCTAGGTATCGTAGCAACAGAGTTCTAATGCTTCTTAAAACGAGATATTGCATCTCATATCTATGTTTCATGATAAGATATAATATTCATTGCGAAGTATTATGCATTCCTCGTCTACGATTCAAATGAAAGTAAATGCGACACTTCCTTGCAAGGAAATAGCGTTTGCAGATGTCTACGTATCGTAGCAATAGTGTTCATATGATTCTTAAAACGCGTTATCGCAACTCATTTCTATGTTTCATGTTAAAATATAACATGATTTGGGAAGTGTTATGTATTCCTCGTCTACACTTCAAATGAATGTGAATGCGATACTTCCTCGCTAGGAAATAGCGTTTGCAGATGTCTACGTATCGTAGCAATAGATTTCTAATGCTTCTTAAAACGCGATATCGCATCTCATTTCTATGTTTCACTGTAAGATATAATATGATTTGCGAAGAGTCATGTATTCCTCGTCTACACTTCAAATGAATGTAAATGCGACACTTCCTTGCAAGGAAATAGCGTCTGCAGATGTCTAGGTATCGTAGCAATAGTGCTCTAATGCTTCTTAAGATGCGATGTCGCATCTCATTTCTATGTTTCATGGTAAGATATAATATGATTTGCGAAGTGTCATGTATTCCTCGTCTACACTTCAAATGAATGTAAATGCGACACTTCCTTGCAAGGAAATAGCGTTCGCTGATGTCCACCTATCGTAGCAATAGAGTTCTAATGCTTCATAAAACGCGATATCGCATCTCATTTCTATGCTTCATGGTAAGATATAATATGATTTGCGAAGTGTTATGTATTCCTCGTCTACACTTCAAATGAATGTAAATTGCGACACTTCCTTGCAAGGAAATAGCGTTTGCAGGTGTCTACGTATCGAAGCAATAGAGTTCAAATACTTCTTAAAACGAGATATTGCATCTCATATCTATGTTTCATGATAAGATATAATATTCATTGCGAAGTGTTATGCATTCCTCGTCTACGATTCAAACGAATGTAAATGCGACACTTCCTTGCTAGGAAATAGCGTCCGCAGATGCCTAGGTATCGTAGCAATAGTGTTCAGATGATTCTTAAAACGCGATATCGCATCTCATTTCTATGTTTCATGGTAAGATGTAATATGATTTGCGAAGTGTTATGTATTCCTCGTCTACACTTCAAATGAATGTAAATGCGACACTTCCTAGCAAGGAAGTAGCGATTGTAGATGTCTACGTATCGTAGCAATAGTTCTTATGATTCTTAAAACGCGATATCGCATCTCATTTCTATGTTTCATGGTAAGATATAATATGATTTGCGAAGTGTCACGTATTCCTCGTCTACACTTCAAGTGAATGTGACTGCGATATTTCCTCGCTAGGAAATAGCGTTTGCAGATGTCTACGTATCGTAGCAATAGCTTTCTAATGCTTCTTAAAACGCGATATCGCATCTCATTTCTATGTTTCATGGTAAGATGTAATATGATTTGCGAAGTGTTATGTATTCCTCCTCTACACTTCAAATGAATGTAAGTGCGACGCTTCCTTGCAAGGAAATAGCGTTTGCAAATGTCTACCTATCGTAACAATAGGGTTCTAATGCTTCTTAAAACGCAATATCGCATCTCATTTCTATGTTTCATGGTGAGATATAATATGATTTGCGAAGTGTTATGTATTCCTCGTCTACACTTCAAATGAATGTAAATGCGACACTTCCTTATAAGGAAATAGCGTTCGCTGATGTCCACCTATCGTAGCAATAGAGTTCTAATGCTTCAAAAAACGCGATATCGCATCTCATTTCTATGCTTCATGGTAAGATATAATATGATTTGCGAAGTGTTACGTATTCCTCGTCTACACTTCAAATGAATGTAAATTGCGACACTTCCTTGCAAGGAAATAGCGTTTGCAGGTGTCTACGTATCGAAGCAATAGAGTTCAAATACTTCTTAAAACGAGATATTGCATCTCATATCTATGTTTCATGATAAGATATAATATTCATTGCGAAGTGTTATGCATTCCTCGTCTACGATTCAAACGAATGTAAATGCGACACTTCCTTGCTAGGAAATAGCGTCCGCAGATGCCTAGGTATCGTAGCAATAGTGTTCATATGATTCTTAAAACGCGATATCGCAACTCATTTCTATGTTTCATGGTAAAATATAACATGATTTGGGAAGTGTTATGTATTCCTCGTCTACACATCAGATGAATGTGAATGCGATACTTCCTCGCTAGGAAATAGCGTTTGCAGATGTCTACGTATCGTAGCAATAGTTTTCTAATGCTTCTTAAAACGCGATATCGCATCTCATTTCTATGTTTCATGGTAAGATATAATATGATTTGCGAAGTGTCATGTATTCCTCGTCTACACTTCAAATGAATGTAAATGCGACACTTCCTTGCAAGGAAATAGCGTCTGCAGATGTCTAGGTATCGTAGCAATAGAGTTCTAATGCTTCTTATAACGCGATATCGCATCTCATTTCTGTGTTTCATGGTAAGATATAATATTATTTGCGAAGTGTTATGTACTCTTCGTCTACGCTTCTCATGAACGTAAATGCGACACTTCCTTGCAAGGAAATAGCGTTTGCAGATGTTTACGTATCGAAGAAATAGAGTTCAAATGCTTCTTAAAACGAGATATTGCATCTCATATCTATGTTTCATGATAAGATATAATATTCATTGCGAAGTGTTATGTATTCCTCGTCTACACTTCAAATGAATGCAAATACGACACTTCCTTGCAAGGAAATAGCGTTTGCAGATGTCTACATATCGTAGCAATAGAGTTCTAATGCTTCTTAAAACGCGATATCGCAACTCATTTCTATGTTTCATGGTAAGATATAATATCATTTGCGAAGTGTTATGTACTCCTCGTCTACGCTTCACATGAATGTAAATGCGACACTTCCTTGCAAGGAAATAGCGTTTGCAGATGTCTACGTATCGAAGAAATAGAGTTCAAATGCTTCGTAAAACGAGATATTGCATCTCATATATATGTTTCATGATAAGATATTATATTCATTGCGAAGTGTTATGCATTCCTCGTCTACGATTCAAATGAAAGTAAATGCGATACTTCCTTGCAAGGAAATAGCGTTTGCAGATGTCTACGTATCGTAGCAATTGAGTTCATATGATTCTTAAAACGCGATATCGCATCTCATTTCTATGTTTCATGGTAAGATATAATATGATTTTCGAAGTGTTATGTATTCCTCCTCTACACTTCAAATGAATGTAAGTGCGACACTTCCTTGCAAGGAAATAGCGTTTGCTGATGTCTACGTATCGAAGACATAGAGTTCAAATGCTTGTTAAAAAGAGATATTGCATCTCATATCTATGTTTCATGATAAGATATAGTATTCATTGCGAGGTGTTATACATTCCTCGTCTACGATTCAAATGAAAGTAAATGCGACACTTCCTTGTTAGGAAATAGCGCCTGCAGATGTCTAGGTATCGTAGCAATAGTGTTCTAATACTTCTTAAAACGCGATATCGCATCTCATTTCTATGTTTCGTGGTAAGATATAATATGATTTGCGAAGTCTTATGTATTCCTCGTCTACACTTCAAATGAATGTAAATGCGACACTTCCTTGGTAGGAAATAGCGTCTGCAGATGTCTAGGTATCGTAGCAATAGAGTTCTAATGCTTCTTAAAACGCGATATCGCATCTCATTTCTATGTTTCATGGTAAGATATAACATGATTTGCGAAGTGTTATGTATTCCTCGTCTACACTTCAAATGAATGTAAATGCGACACTTCCTTGCTAGGAAATAGCGTCTGCAGATGTCTAGGTATCGTAGCAATAGAGTTCTAATGCTTCTTAAAACGCGATATCGCATCTCATTTCTATGTTTCATGGTAATATATAATATGATTTGCGAAGTGTTATGTATTCCTCGTCTACACTTTAAATGAATGTAAATGCGACACTTCCTTGGTAGGAAATAGCGTCTGCAGATGTCTAGGTATCGTAGCAATAGAGTTCTAATACTTCTTAAAACGCGATATCGCATCTCATTTCTATGTTTCATGGTAAGATATAATATGATTTGCGAAGTGTTATGTATTCCTCGTCTACACTTCAAATGAACGTAAATGCGACACTTCCTTGCAAGGAAAAAGCGTTTGCAGGTGTCTACCTATCGTAGCAATAGAATTCTAATGCTTCTTAAAACGCGATATCGCATCTCATTTCTATGTTTCATGGTAAGATATAATATGATTTGCGAAGTGTCATGTATCCCTCGCCTACACTTCAAATGAATGTAAATGCGACACTTCCTTGCTAGGAAATAGCGTCTGCAGATGTCTAGCTATCGTAGCAATAGAGTACTAATGCTTCTTAAAACGCGATATCGCATCTCATTTCTGTGTTTCATAGTAAGATATAATGTGATTTGCGAAGTGTCATGTATTCCTCGTCTACACTTCAAATGAATGTAAATGCGACACTTCCTTGCTAGGAATTAGCGTCTGCAGAATTCTAGGTATCGTAGCAATAGAGTTCAAATGCTTCTTAAAACGAGATATTGCATCTCATATCTATGTTCCATGATAAGATATAATATTCATTGCGAAGTGTTATGCGTTCCTCATCTATGATTCAAATGAATGTAAATGCGACACTTCCTTGCTAGGAAATAGCGTCTGCAGATGTCTAGGTATCGTAGCGATAGAGTTCTAATGCTTCCCAAAACGCAATATCGCATCTCATTTCTATGTTTCATGGTAAGATATAACATGATTTGCGAAGTGTTATGTATTCCTCGTCTACACTTCAAATGAATGTGAATGCGATACTTCCTCGCTAGGAAATAGCGTTTGCAGATGTCTACGTATCGTTGCAATAGCTTTCTGATGCTTCTTAAAACGCGATATCGCATCTCATTTCTATGTTTCATGGTACGATATAATATGATTTGCGAAGTTTCATGTATTCCTCGTCTACACTTCAAATGAATGTGACTGCGATATTTCCTCGCTAGGAAATAGCGTTTGCAGATGTCTACGTATCGTAGCAGTAGCTTTCTAATGCTTCTTAAAACGCGATATCGCATCTCATTTCTATGTTTCATGGTAAGATGTAATATGATTTGCGAAATGTTATGTTTTCCTCCTCTACACTTCAAATGAATGTAAGTGCGACACTTCCTTGCAAGGAAATAGCGTTTGCTGATGTCTACGTATCGAAGACATAGAGTTCAAATGCTTCTTAAAAAGAGATATTGCATCTCATATCTGTGTTTCATGATAAGATATAATATTCATTGCGAAGTGTTATACATTCCTCGTCTACGATTCAAATGAAAGTAAATGCGACACTTCCTTGTTAGGAAATAGCGTCTGCAGATGTCTAGGTTTCGTAGCAATAGAGTTCTAATGCTTCCTAAAACGCGATATCGCATCTCATTTCTACGTTTCATGGTAAGATGTAATATGGTTTGCGAAGTGTTATGTATTTGTCGTCTACACTTCAAATGAATGTAAATGTGACACTTCCTTGCAAGGAAATAGCGTTTGCAGATTTCTACGTATCGGAGCAATAGAGTTCTAATGCTTCTTAAAACGCGATATCGCATCTCATTTCTATGTTTCATGGTAAGATATAATATGATTTGCGAAGTGTCATGTATGCCTCGTCTACACTTCAAACGAATGTAAATGCGAGACTTCCTTGCTAGGAAATAGCGCCTGCAGATGTCTAGGTATCGTAGCAATAGTTTTCTAATACTTCTTAAAACGCGATATCGCATCTCATTTCTATGTTTCGTGGTAAGATATAACATGATTTGCGAAGTGTTATGTATTCCTCGTCTACACTTCAAATGAATGTAAATGCGACACTTCCTTGCTAGGAAATAGCGTCTGCAGATGTCTAGGTATCGTAGCAATAGAGTTCTAATGCTTCTCAAAACGCAATATCGCACCTCATTTCTATGTTTCATGGTAAGATATAACATGATTTGCGAAGTGTTATGTATTCCTCGTCTACACTTCAATTGAATGTGAATGCGATACTTCCTCGCTAGGAAATAGCGTTTGCAGATGTCTACGTATCGTTGCAATAGCTTTCTGATGCTTCTTAAAACGCGATATCGCATCTCATTTCTGTGTTTCATAGTAAGATATAATATGATTTGCGAAGTGTCATGTATTCCTCGTCTACACTTCAAATGAATGTAAATGCGACACTTCCTTGCTAGGAATTAGCGTCTGCAGAATTCTAGGTATCGTAGCAATAGAGTTCAAATGCTTCTTAAAACGAGATATTGCATCTCATATCTATGTTTCATGGTAAGATATAATCTGATTTGCGAAGTGTTATGTATTCCTCGTCTACACTTCAAATGAATGTAAATGCGACACTTCCTTGCTAGGAAATAGCGTCTGCAGATGTCTAGGTATCGTAGCGATAGAGTTCTAATGCTTCTCAAAACGCAATATCGCATCTCATTTCTATGTTTCATGGTAAGAAATAACATGATTTGCGAAGTGTTATGTATTCCTCGTCTACACTTCAAATGAATGTAAATGCGAAACTTCCTTGCAAAGAAATAGCGTTTGCAGATGTCAATGTATCGTAGCAATAGATTTCTAATGCTTCTTAAAACGCGATATCGCATCTCATTTCTATGTTTCATGGTAAGATATAATATGATTTGCGAAGTGTTATGTATTCCTCGTCTACACTTCAAATGAATGTAAATGCGACACTTCCTTGCTAGGAAATAGCGCGTGCAGATGTCTAGGTATCGTAGCGATAGAGTTCTAATGCTTCTCAAAACGCAATATCGCATCTCATTTCTATGTTTCATGGTAAGATATAACATGATTTGCGAAGTGTTATGTATTCCTCGTCTACACTTCAAATGAATGTGAATGCGATACTTCCTCGCTAGGAAATAGCGTTTGCAGATATCTACGTATCGTTGCAATAGCTTTCTGATGCTTCTTAAAACGCGATATGGCATCTCATTTCTGTGTTTCATAGTAAGATATAATATGATTTGCGAAGTGTCATGTCTTCCTCGTCTACACTTCAAATGAATATAAATGCGACACTTCCTTGCTAGGAACTAGCGTCTGCAGAATTCTAGGTATCGTAGCAATAGAGTTCAAATGCTTCTTAAAACGAGATATTGCATCTCATATCTATGTTTCATGGTAAGATATAATATGATTTGCGAAGTGTTATGTATTCCTCGTCTACACTTCAAATGAATGTAAATGCGACACTTCCTTGCTAGGAAATAGCGTCTGCAGATGTCTAGGTATCGTAGCGATAGAGTTCTAATGCTTCTCAAAACGCAATATCGCATCTCATTTCTATGTTTCATGGTAAGATATAACATGATTTGCGAAGTGTTATGTATTCCTCGTCTACACTTCAAATGAATGTAAATGCGAAACTTCCTTGCAAAGAAATAGCGTTTGCAGTTGTCAATGTATCGTAGCAATAGATTTCTAATGCTTCTTAAAACGCGATATCGCATCTCATTTCTATGTTTCATGGTAAGATATAATATGATTTGCGAAGTGTTATGTATTCCTCGTCTACACTTCAAATGAATGTAAATGCGACACTTCCTTGCTAGGAAATAGCGTCTGCAGATGTCTAGGTATCGTAGCGATAGAGTTCTAATGCTTCTCAAAACGCAATATCGCATCTCATTTCTATGTTTCATGGTAAGATATAACATGATTTGCGAAGTGTTATGTATTCCTCGTCTACACTTCAAATGAATGTAAATGCGAAACTTCCTTGCAAAGAAATAGCGTTTGCAGATGTCAATGTATCGTAGCAATAGATTTCTAATGCTTCTTAAAACGCGATATCGCATCTCATTTCTATGTTTCATGGTAAGATATAATATGATTTGCGAAGTGTTATGTATTCCTCGTCTACACTTCAAATGAATGTAAATGCGACACTTCCTTGCTAGGAAATAGCGTCTGCAGATGTCTAGGTATCGTAGCGATAGAGTTCTAATGCTTCTCAAAACGCAATATCGCATCTCATTTCTATGTTTCATGGTAAGATATAACATGATTTGCGAAGTGTTATGTATTCCTCGTCTACACTTCAAATGAATGTGAATGCGATACTTCCTCGCTAGGAAATAGCGTTTGCAGATATCTACGTATCGTTGCAATAGCTTTCTGATGCTTCTTAAAACGCGATATCGCATCTCATTTCTGTGTTTCATAGTAAGATATAATATGATTTGCGAAGTGTCATGTATTCCTCGTCTACACTTCAAATGAATGTAAATGCGACACTTTCTTGCTAGGAACTAGCGTCTGCAGAATTCTAGGTATCGTAGCAATAGAGTTCAAATGCTTCTTAAAACGAGATATTGCATCTCATATCTATGTTTCATGGTAAGATATAATATGATTTGCGAAGTGTTATGTATTCCTCGTCTACACTTCAAATGAATGTAAATGCGACACTTCCTTGCTAGGAAATAGCGTCTGCAGATGTCTAGGTATCGTAGCGATAGAGTTCTAATGCTTCTCAAAACGCAATATCGCATCTCATTTCTATGTTTCATGGTAAGATATAACATGATTTGCGAAGTGTTATGTATTCCTCGTCTACACTTCACATGAATGTAAATGCGAAACTTCCTTGCAAAGAAATAGCGTTTGCAGATGTCAATGTATCGTAGCAATAGATTTCTAATGCTTCTTAAAACGCGATATCGCATCTCATTTCTATGTTTCATGGTAAGATATAATATGATTTGCGAAGTGTTATGTATTCCTCGTCTACACTTCAAATGAATGTAAATGCGACACTTCCTTGCTAGGAAATAGCGTCTGCAGATGTCTAGGTATCGTAGCAATAGAGTTCTAATGCTTCTTAAAACGCGATATCGCATCTCATTTCTATGTTTCATGGTAATATATAATATGATTTGCGAAGTGTTATGTATTCCTCGTCTACACTTTAAATGAATATAAATGCGACACTTCCTTGGTAGGAAATAGCGTCTGCAGATGTCTAGGTATCGTAGCAATAGAGTTCTAATACTTCTTAAAACGCGATATCGCATCTCATTTCTATGTTTCATGGTAAGATATAATATGATTTGCGAAGTGTCATGTATTCCTCGCCTACACTTCAAATGAATGTAAATGCGACACTTCCTTGCTAGGAAATAGCGTCTGCAGATGTCTAGCTATCGTAGCAATAGAGTACTAATGCTTCTTAAAACGCGATATCGCATCTCATTTCTGTGTTTCATAGTAAGATATAATGTGATTTGCGAAGTGTCATGTATTCCTCGTCTACACTTCAAATGAATGTAAATGCGACACTTCCTTGCTAGGAATTAGCGTCTGCAGAATTCTAGGTATCGTAGCAATAGAGTTCAAATGCTTCTTAAAACGAGATATTGCATCTCATATCTATGTTTCATGATAAGATATAATATTCATTGCGAAGTGTTATGCGTTCCTCATCTATGATTCAAATGAATGTAAATGCGACACTTCCTTGCTAGGAAATAGCGTCTGCAGATGTCTAGGTATCGTAGCGATAGAGTTCTAATGCTTCCCAAAACGCAATATCGCATCTCATTTCTATGTTTCATGGTAAGATATAACATGATTTGCGAAGTGTTATGTATTCCTCGTCTACACTTCAAATGAATGTGAATGCGATACTTCCTCGCTAGGAAATAGCGTTTGCAGATGTCTACGTATCGTTGCAATAGCTTTCTGATGCTTCTTAAAACGCGATATCGCATCTCATTTCTATGTTTCATGGTACGATATAATATGATTTGCGAAGTTTCATGTATTCCTCGTCTACACTTCAAATGAATGTGACTGCGATATTTCCTCGCTAGGAAATAGCGTTTGCATATGTCTACGTATCGTAGCAGTAGCTTTCTAATGCTTCTTAAAACGCGATATCGCATCTCATTTCTATGTTTCATGGTAAGATGTAATATGATTTGCGAAATGTTATGTTTTCCTCCTCTACACTTCAAATGAATGTAAGTGCGACACTTCCTTGCAAGGAAATAGCGTTTGCTGATGTCTACGTATCGAAGACATAGAGTTCAAATGCTTCTTAAAAAGAGATATTGCATCTCATATCTGTGTTTCATGATAAGATATAATATTCATTGCGAAGTGTTATACATTCCTCGTCTACGATTCAAATGAAAGTAAATGCGACACTTCCTTGTTAGGAAATAGCGTCTGCAGATATCTAGGTTTCGTAGCAATAGAGTTCTAATGCTTCCTAAAACGCGATATCGCATCTCATTTCTACGTTTCATGGTAAGATGTAATATGATTTGCGAAGTGTTATGTATTTGTCGTCTACACTTCAAATGAATGTAAATGTGACACATCCTTGCAAGGAAATAGCGTTTGCAGATTTCTACGTATCGGAGCAATAGAGTTCTAATGCTTCTTAAAACGCGATATCGCATCTCATTTCTATGTTTCATGGTAAGATATAATATGATTTGCGAAGTGTCATGTATGCCTCGTCTACACTTCAAACGAATGTAAATGCGAGACTTCCTTGCTAGGAAATAGCGCCTGCAGATGTCTAGGTATCGTAGCAATAGTTTTCTAATACTTCTTAAAACGCGATATCGCATCTCATTTCTATGTTTCGTGGTAAGATATAACATGATTTGCGAAGTGTTATGTATTCCTCGTCTACACTTCAAATGAATGTAAATGCGACACTTCCTTGCTAGGAAATAGCGTCTGCAGATGTCTAGGTATCGTAGCAATAGAGTTCTAATGCTTCTCAAAACGCAATATCGCACCTCATTTCTATGTTTCATGGTAAGATATAACATGATTTGCGAAGTGTTATGTATTCCTCGTCTACACTTCAATTGAATGTGAATGCGATACTTCCTCGCTAGGAAATAGCGTTTGCAGATGTCTACGTATCGTTGCAATAGCTTTCTGATGCTTCTTAAAACGCGATATCGCATCTCATTTCTGTGTTTCATAGTAAGATATAATATGATTTGCGAAGTGTCATGTATTCCTCGTCTACACTTCAAATGAATGTAAATGCGACACTTCCTTGCTAGGAGTTAGCGTCTGCAGAATTCTAGGTATCGTAGCAATAGAGTTCAAATGCTTCTTGAAACGAGATATTGCATCTCATATCTATGTTTCATGGTAAGATATAATCTGATTTGCGAAGTGTTATGTATTCCTCGTCTACACTTCAAATGAATGTAAATGCGACACTTCCTTGCTAGGAAATAGCGTCTGCAGATGTCTAGGTATCGTAGCGATAGAGTTCTAATGCTTCTCAAAACGCAATATCGCATCTCATTTCTATGTTTCATGGTAAGAAATAACATGATTTGCGAAGTGTTATGTATTCCTCGTCTACACTTCAAATGAATGTAAATGCGAAACTTCCTTGCAAAGAAATAGCGTTTGCAGATGTCAATGTATCGTAGCAATAGATTTCTAATGCTTCTTAAAACGCGATATCGCATCTCATTTCTATGTTTCATGGTAAGATATAATATGATTTGCGAAGTGTTATGTATTCCTCGTCTACACTTCAAATGAATGTAAATGCGACACTTCCTTGCTAGGAAATAGCGTCTGCAGATGTCTAGGTATCGTAGCGATAGAGTTCTAATGCTTCCCAAAACGCAATATCGCATCTCATTTCTATGTTTCATGGTAAGATATAACATGATTTGCGAAGTGTTATGTATTCCTCGTCTACACTTCAAATGAATGTGAATGCGATACTTCCTCGCTAGGAAATAGCGTTTGCAGATATCTACGTATCGTTGCAATAGCTTTCTGATGCTTCTTAAAACGCGATATGGCATCTCATTTCTGTGTTTCATAGTAAGATATAATATGATTTGCGAAGTGTCATGTCTTCCTCGTCTACACTTCAAATGAATATAAATGCGACACTTCCTTGCTAGGAACTAGCGTCTGCAGAATTCTAGGTATCGTAGCAATAGAGTTCAAATGCTTCTTAAAACGAGATATTGCATCTCATATCTATGTTTCATGGTAAGATATAATATGATTTGCGAAGTGTTATGTATTCCTCGTCTACACTTCAAATGAATGTAAATGCGACACTTCCTTGCTAGGAAATAGCGTCTGCAGATGTCTAGGTATCGTAGCAATAGAGTTCTAATGCTTCTCAAAACGCAATATCGCACCTCATTTCTATGTTTCATGGTAAGATATAACATGATTTGCGAAGTGTTATGTATTCCTCGTCTACACTTCAATTGAATGTGAATGCGATACTTCCTCGCTAGGAAATAGCGTTTGCAGATGTCTACGTATCGTTGCAATAGCTTTCTGATGCTTCTTAAAACGCGATATCGCATCTCATTTCTGTGTTTCATAGTAAGATATAATATGATTTGCGAAGTGTCATGTATTCCTCGTCTACACTTCAAATGAATGTAAATGCGACACTTCCTTGCTAGGAATTAGCGTCTGCAGAATTCTAGGTATCGTAGCAATAGAGTTCAAATGCTTCTTGAAACGAGATATTGCATCTCATATCTATGTTTCATGGTAAGATATAATCTGATTTGCGAAGTGTTATGTATTCCTCGTCTACACTTCAAATGAATGTAAATGCGACACTTCCTTGCTAGGAAATAGCGTCTGCAGATGTCTAGGTATCGTAGCGATAGAGTTCTAATGCTTCTCAAAACGCAATATCGCATCTCATTTCTATGTTTCATGGTAAGAAATAACATGATTTGCGAAGTGTTATGTATTCCTCGTCTACACTTCAAATGAATGTAAATGCGAAACTTCCTTGCAAAGAAATAGCGTTTGCAGATGTCAATGTATCGTAGCAATAGATTTCTAATGCTTCTTAAAACGCGATATCGCACCTCATTTCTATGTTTCATGGTAAGATATAATATGATTTGCGAAGTGTTATGTATTCCTCGTCTACACTTCAAATGAATGTAAATGCGACACTTCCTTGCTAGGAAATAGCGTCTGCAGATGTCTAGGTATCGTAGCGATAGAGTTCTAATGCTTCTCAAAACGCAATATCGCATCTCATTTCTATGTTTCATGGTAAGATATAACATGATTTGCGAAGTGTTATGTATTCCTCGTCTACACTTCAAATGAATGTGAATGCGATACTTCCTCGCTAGGAAATAGCGTTTGCAGATATCTACGTATCGTTGCAATAGCTTTCTGATGCTTCTTAAAACGCGATATGGCATCTCATTTCTGTGTTTCATAGTAAGATATAATATGATTTGCGAAGTGTCATGTCTTCCTCGTCTACACTTCAAATGAATATAAATGCGACACTTCCTTGCTAGGAACTAGCGTCTGCAGAATTCTAGGTATCGTAGCAATAGAGTTCAAATGCTTCTTAAAACGAGATATTGCATCTCATATCTATGTTTCATGGTAAGATATAATATGATTTGCGAAGTGTTATGTATTCCTCGTCTACACTTCAAATGAATGTAAATGCGACACTTCCTTGCTAGGAAATAGCGTCTGCAGATGTCTAGGTATCGTAGCGATAGAGTTCTAATGCTTCTCAAAACGCAATATCGCATCTCATTTCTATGTTTCATGGTAAGATATAACATGATTTGCGAAGTGTTATGTATTCCTCGTCTACACTTCAAATGAATGTAAATGCGAAACTTCCTTGCAAAGAAATAGCGTTTGCAGTTGTCAATGTATCGTAGCAATAGATTTCTAATGCTTCTTAAAACGCGATATCGCATCTCATTTCTATGTTTCATGGTAAGATATAATATGATTTGCGAAGTGTTATGTATTCCTCGTCTACACTTCAAATGAATGTAAATGCGACACTTCCTTGCTAGGAAATAGCGTCTGCAGATGTCTAGGTATCGTAGCGATAGAGTTCTAATGCTTCTCAAAACGCAATATCGCATCTCATTTCTATGTTTCATGGTAAGATATAACATGATTTGCGAAGTGTTATGTATTCCTCGTCTACACTTCAAATGAATGTGAATGCGATACTTCCTCGCTAGGAAATAGCGTTTGCAGATGTCTACGTATCGTTGCAATAGCTTTCTGATGCTTCTTAAAACGCGATATCGCATCTCATTTCTATGTTTCATGGTACGATATAATATGATTTGCGAAGTTTCATGTATTCCTCGTCTACACTTCAAGTGAATGTGACTGCGATATTTCCTCGCTAGGAAATAGCGTTTGCAGATGTCTACGTATCGTAGCAGTAGCTTTCTAATGCTTCTTAAAACGCGATATCGCATCTCATTTCTATGTTTCATGGTAAGATGTAATATGATTTGCGAAATGTTGTGTATTCCTCCTCTACACTTCAAATGAATGTAAGTGCGACACTTCCTTGCAGGGTAATAGCGTTTGCTGATGTCTACGTATCGAAGACATAGAGTTCAAATGCTTCTTAAAAAGAGATATTGCATCTCATATCTTTGTTTCATGATAAGATATAATATTCATTGCGAAGTGTTATACATTCCTCGTCTACGATTCAAATGAAAGTAAATGCGACACTTCCTTGTTAGGAAATAGCGTCTGCAGATGTCTAGGTATCGTAGCAATAGAGTTCTAATGCTTCCTAAAACGCGATATCGCATCTCATTTCTACGTTTCATGGTAAGATGTAATATGATTTGCGAAGTGTTAAGTATTCGTCGTCTACAATTCAAATGAATGTAAATGTGACACTTCCTTGCAAGGAAATAGCGTTTGCAGATTTCTACGTATCGGAGCAATAGTGTTCTAATGCTTCTTAAAACGCGATATCGCATCTCATTTCTATGTTTCATGGTAAGATATAATATGATTTGCGAAGTGTCATGTATGCCTCGTCTACACTTCAAACGAATGTAAATGCGAGACTTCCTTGCTAGGAAATAGCGCCTGCAGATGTCTAGGTATCGTAGCAATAGTTTTCTAATACTTCTTAAAACGCGATATCGCATCTCATTTCTATGTTTCGTGGTAAGATATAATATGATTTGCGAAGTCTTATGTATTCCTCGTCTACACTTCAAATGAATGTAAATGCGACACTTCCTTGCTAGGAAATAGCGTCTGCAGATGTCTAGGTATCGTAGCAATAGAGTTCTAATGCTTCTCAAAACGCAATATCGCACCTCATTTCTATGTTTCATGGTAAGATATAACATGATTTGCGAAGTGTTATGTATTCCTCGTCTACACTTCAAATGAATGTGAATGCGATACTTCCTCGCTAGGAAATAGCGTTTGCAGATATCTACGTATCGTTGCAATAGCTTTCTGATGCTTCTTAAAACGCGATATCGCATCTCATTTCTGTGTTTCATAGTAAGATATAATATGATTTGCGAAGTGTCATGTATTCCTCGTCTACACTTCAAATGAATGTAAATGCGACACTTCCTTGCTAGGAAATAGCGTCTGCAGAATTCTAGGTATCGTAGCAATAGAGTTCAAATGCTTCTTAAAACGAGATATTGCATCTCATATGTATGTTTCATGGTAAGATATAATATGATTTGCGAAGTGTTATGTATTCCTCGTCTACACTTCAAATGAATGTAAATGCGACACTTCCTTGCTAGGAAATAGCGTCTGCAGATGTCTAGGTATCGTAGCGATAGAGTTCTAATGCTTCTCAAAACGCAATATCGCATCTCATTTCTATGTTTCATGGTAAGATATAACATGATTCGCGAAGTGTTATGTATTCCTCGTATACACTTCAAGTGAATGTGATTGCGATACTTCCTCGCTAGGAAATAGCGTTTGCAGATGTCTACGTATCGTTACAATAGCTTTCTGATGCTTCTTAAAACGCGATATCGCATCTCATTTCTATGTTTCATGGTACGATATAATATGATTTGCGAAGTTTCATGTATTCCTCGTCTACACTTCAAATGAATGTGACTGCGATATTTCCTCGCTAGGAAATAGTGTTTGCAGATGTCTACGTATCGTAGCAGTAGCTTTCTAATGCTTCTTAAAACGCGATATCGCATCTCATTTCTATGTTTCATGGTAAGATGTAATATGATTTGCGAAGTGTTATGTATTCCTCCTCTACACTTCAAATGAATGTAAGTGCGACACTTCCTTGCAAGGAAATAGCGTTTGCTGATGTCTACGTATCGAAGACATAGAGTTCAAATGCTTCTTAAAAAGAGATATTGCATCTCATATCTATGTTTCATGATAAGATATAATATTCATTGCGAAGTGTTATACATTCCTCGTCTACGATACAAATGAAAGTAAATGCGACACTTCCTTGTTAGGATATAGCGTCTGCAGATGTCTAGGTATCGTAGCAATAGAGTTCTAATGCTTCCTAAAACGCGATATCGCATCTCATTTCTACGTTTCATGGTAAGATGTAATATGATTTGCGAAGTGTTATGTATTCGTCGTCTACACTTCAAATGAATGTAAATGTGACACTTCCTTGCAAGGAAATAGCGTTTGCAGATTTCTACGTATCGGAGCAATAGAGTTCTAATGCTTCTTAAAACGCGATATCGCATCTCATTTCTATGTTTCATGGTAAGATATAATATGATTTGCGAAGTGTCATGTATGCCTCGTCTACACTTCAAACGAATGTAAATGCGACACTTCCTTGCTAGGAAATAGCGTCTGCAGATGTCTAGGTATCGTAGCGATAGAGTTCTAATGCTTCTCAAAACGCAATATCGCATCTCATTTCTATGTTTCATGGTAAGATATAACATGATTTGCGAAGTGTCATGTATTCCTCGTCTACACTTCAAATGAATGTGAATGCGATACTTCCTCGCTAGGAAATAGCGTTTGCAGATGTCTACCTATCGTTGCAATAGCTTTCTGATGCTTCTTAAAACGCGATATCGCATCTCATTTCTATGTTTCATAGTAAGATATAATATGATTTGCGAAGTGTCATGTATTCCTCGTCTACACTGCAAATGAATGTAAATGCGACACTTCGTTGTTAGGAATTAGCGTCTGCAGAATTCTAGGTATCGTAGCAATAGAGTTCAAATGCTTCTTAAAACGAGATATCGCATCTCATTTCTATGTTTCATGGTACGATATAATATGATTTGCGAAGTGTCATGTATTCCTCGTCTACACTTCAAATGAATGTGACTGCGATATTTCCTCGCTAGGAAATAGCGTTTGCAGGTGTCTACCTATTGTAGCAATAGAATTCTAATGCATCTTAAAACGCGATATCGCATCACATTTCTATGTTTCATGGTAAGATGTAATATGATTTGCGAAGTGTTATGTATTCCTCCTCTACACTTCAAATGAATGTAAGTGCGACACTTCCTTGCAAGGAAATAGCGTTTGCTGATGTCTACGTATCGAAGAAACAGAGTTCTAATGCTTCTTAAAACGCGATATCGCATCTCAATTCTATGTTTCATGGTAAGATATAATATGATTTGCGAAGTGGCATGTATTCCTCGTCTACACTTCAAATGAATGTAAATGCGACACTTCCTTGCTAGGAAATAGCGTCTGCAGATGTCTAGGTTTCGTAGCAATAGTGTTCTAATGCTTCTTAAAACGCGATATCGCATCTCATTTCTATGTTTCGTGGTAAGATATAATATGATTTGCGAAGTCTTATGTATTCCTCGTCTACACTTCAAATGAATGTAAATGCGACACTTCCTTGGTAGGAAATAGCGTCTGCAGATGTCTAGGTATCGTAGCAAAAGAGTTCTAATGCTTCTTAAAACGCGATATCGCATCTCATTTCTATGTTTCATGGTAAGATATAACATGATTTGCGAAGTGTTATGTATTCCTCGTCTACACTTCAAATGAATGTAAATGCGACACTTCCTTGCTAGGAAATAGCGTCTGCAGATGTCTAGGTATCGTAGCAATAGAGTTCTAATGCTTCTTAAAACGCGATATCGTATCTCATTTCTATGTTTCATGGTAAGATATAACATGATCTGCGAAGTGTTTATGTATTCCTCGTCTACACTTCAAATGAATGTAAATGCGAAACTTCCTTTGCAAAGAAATAGCGTTTGCAGATGTCAACGTATCGTAGCAATAGATTTCTAATGCTTCTTAAAACGCGATATCGCATCTCATTT
The DNA here is from genome assembly GCF_050948175.1 of Xylocopa sonorina. Classification (NCBI taxonomy): domain Eukaryota; kingdom Metazoa; phylum Arthropoda; class Insecta; order Hymenoptera; family Apidae; genus Xylocopa; species Xylocopa sonorina. The sequence continues at coordinate 1,142 of NW_027490928.1, read as the reverse complement.
CTATGTTTCATGATAAGATATAATATTCATTGCGAAGTGTTATGCTTTCATCGTCTGCGATTCAAATGAAAGTAAATGCGACACTTCCTTGTTAGGAAATAGCGTCTGCAGATGTCTAGGTATCGTAGCAATAGAGTTCTAATGCTTCCTAAAACGCGATATCGCATCTCATTTCTACGTTTCATGGTAAGATGTAATATGATTTGCGAAGTGTTATGTATTCCTCGTCTACACTTCAAATGAATGTAAATGCGTCACTTCCTTGCTAGGAAATAGCGTCTGCTTATGTCTAGGTATCGTAGCGATAGAGTTCTAATGCTTCTCAAAACGCAATATCGCATCTCATTTCTATGTTTCATGGTAAGATATAACATGATTTGCGAAGTGTTATGTATTCCTCGTCTACACTGCAAATGAATGTGAATGCGATACTTCCTCGCTAGGAAATAGCGTTTGCAGATGTCTACGTATCGTTGCAATAGCTTTCTGATGCTTCTTAAAACGCGATATCGCATCTCATTTCTATGTTTCATAGTAAGATATAATATGATTTGCGAAGTGTCATGTATTCCTCGTCTACACTGCAAATGAATGTAAATGCGACACTTCGTTGCTAGGAATTAGCGTCTGCAGAATTCTAGGTATCGTAGCAATAGAGTTCAAATGCTTCTTAAAACGAGATATTGCATCTCATATCTATGTTTCATGATAAGATATAATATTCATTGCGAAGTGTTATGCGTTCCTCATCTATGATTCAAATGAATGTAAATGCGACACTTCCTTGCTAGGAAATAGCGTCTGCAGATGTCTAGGTATCGTTGCAATAGCTTTCTAATGCTTCTTAAAACGCGATATCGCATCTCATTTCTATGTTTCATGGTACGATATAATATGATTTGCGAAGTGTCATGTATTCCTCGTCTACACTTCAAATGAATGTGACTGCGATATTTCCTCGCTAGGAAATAGCGTTTGCAGGTGTCTACCTATTGTAGCAATAGAATTCTAATGCATATTAAAACGCGATATCGCATCACATTTCTATGTTTCATGGTAAGATGTAATATGATTTGCGAAGTGTTATGTATTCCTCCTCTACACTTCAAATGAATGTAAGTGCGACACTTCCTTGCAAGGAA
>NW_027490927.1:0-31197 GCF_050948175.1 Xylocopa sonorina | reverse complement strand
ATGAGCTGCGACATCTCGTTTTAGGAAGCATTAGAACTCTATTGTTGTGATACGTAGACATCTGGAAACGCTATTTCTTTGCTAGGAAGTGTCTCTATTACATTCTTTTGGAGAGAATATACATAACACTCTACGACGAATATTGTACCCTATCACGAAACATAGAAATCAAATGCGATATCGCGATTTAAGAAGCAATAGAACTCTATTGCTACGATATGTAGACACCTGCAAACGCTATTTCCTAGCAAGGAAGTGTCGCATTTACATTCCTTTGAAGTGAATACGAGGTAAACATAACACTCCACAATGAATATTATATCTTATCATGAAACGTAGAAATGAGATGCGCCATCGCGATCGAAGAAGCAATAGAACTCTATTGCTACTATACGTAGACATCTGCAATCGCTATTTCCTAGCAAGGAAGTGTCGCATTTATATTCCTTTGAAGTGAATACGAAATATACATAACACTCCACGATGAATATTATACCTTATCACGAAGCATAGAGATGAGTTGCGATATCGAGTTTTAAGGAGCATTAGAACTCTATTGCTTCGACACATAGTCATCTGCAAACGCTAATTCCTAGCAATGAATTCTCGCATTTAAATTCGTTTGAAGTGTATGCGAGATATACAAGACACTTCGCAATGTATATTAAATCTTACCATGAAACATAGAAATGAAATGCGATATCGCGTTTTGAGAAGCATTAGAACTCTAATGCTACGGTACGTAGACAATCTGCAAACGCTACTTCCTAGCATGGAAGTGTCGCATTTACATTCTTTTGAAGTGTTAGACGAGGTATACATGACACTTCGCAATGAATATTATATCTTGTAATGGAACATAGGAATGAGATGCTATCTCGCGTTTTAAGAAGAATTAAGAACTCTATTTCTACAATACGTAGACATCTGCAGACGCTATTTCCTAGCAAGGGGGGGTGTAGCATTTACATTCATTTGAAGTGTAAGCGAGGTATACATGACACATTCGCAATGATTATTATGTATTATCATGAAACATAGAAATGAGATGCGATATCGCGTTTTGAGAAGCATTAGAACACTAATGCTACGATACGTAGACATCTGCAAACGCTATTTCCTAGCAAGGAGTGTCGCAATTACATTCATTTGAAGTCTATACGAGGTATAAGTGACGCTTCGCAATGCACATTATATCTTATCATGATACATAGTAATGAGATGCGATATCACGTTTTAAGAAGCATGAGAACTCTGATGCTTCGATACGTAGACATCTGCCATCGCCATTTCTTAGCAAGGAAGTGTCCGCATTTACATTCATTGGAAGTGTATGGGAGGTATACAAGACACTTCGCAATGAATATTATATCTTATCATGATTCATAGAAATGAGATGCGATATGGCGTTCTAAAGAAGGGATTAGAACTCTAATGCTACGATACGTAGACATCTGCAACGCTATTTCCTAACATGGAAGTGTCGCGTTTCATTCTCTTGAAGTCGAATACGAGGTATATATAACACTCCACAATGAATATTATATCTTATCACGAAACATAGAATGAAATGCGATATCGCGATTTACGAAGCATGAGAACCTTATTCCTTCGATACGGAGACATCTTCAAACGCTATTTCCTGACAAGGAAGTGTCGCATTACATGCTTTCGATGTGAATAAGAGGTATACATAACACTTCCGCAATGAATATTATATCTTATCATAAACATAGTAATGAGATGCGATATCACGTTTTAAGAAGCATTAGAACTCTGTTGCTTCGATACGTAGACATCTGAGATCGCCATTTCCTAGCATGAAGTGTCGCATTTACATTCTATGAAGTTAATACGGGGTATACATAACACTGCACAATGAATATTATATCTTATCATGAGACATAGGAATGAGATGCGATATTGCGATTTCAGAAGCATTAGAATCCTATTGCTCGATACGTAGACATCTGCAAACGCTACTTCTTAGCAAGGAAGTGTCGCATTTACATTCTTTGAAGTGAATACGAGGTATACCTGACACTCGGCAATGAATATATATCTTATCGCTAAACATAGAAATGAGATGCGATATCTCGTTTTAAGAAGCATTAGAACTCTTTTGCTTTGATACGTAGACATCTGCCACCCCTATATCCTAGCAAGAGAAGTGTCGCATTGACAATCATTTGAAGTGTATGCGAGGTATACATAACACTGCGCAATGAATATTATATCTTATCGTGAAGCATAGAAATGAGATGCGATATCGCGTTTTGAGAAGCAGTAGATCTCTATTGCTCCGATACGTAGACACCTGCCAACGCTATTTCCTAGCAAGGAAGTGTCGCATTTACATTTTTTTGAAGCGAATACGAGATATACATAACACTGCACAATGAATATTATATCTTATCATGAAACGTAGAAGTGAGTTGTGATATCGCGATTTGAGAAGCATTAGAACTCTATTGCTTCGATACACAGAAATCTGCAAACGCTAATTCCTAGCAAAGAAGTGTCGCATTTACATTCTTTTGAAGTGAATACGAGGTATACATAGCACTGCACATTGAATATTATATCTTATCATGAAACATAGAAATGAGATGCGATAACTCGTTCTAAGAAGCATTAGAACTCTAGTGCTTCGATACGTAGACATCTGGAAACGCTATTTCCTAGAAAGGAAGTGTTGCATTTACATTCATTTGAAGTGTAGACGAGGAATAACAAAACACTTCGCAATGAATATTTAATCTTATCATGAAGCATTGAAATGAGGAGCGATATCGCGTTTTGAGAAGTATTAGAACTCTACCGCGATGATACGTAGACATCTGCAATCGCAACTTCCTAGCAAGGAAGTGTCGCATTTACATCATTTGAAGTGAAGACGAGGAATACATGACTCTTCGCAATGCATATTATATCTTATCATGAAACATAGGAATGAGATGCGATATCGCGTTTGAGAAGCATTAGAACTCTATTGCCACGATACGTAGATATCTGCAACGCTATTTCCTAGCAAGGAAGTGTCGCATTTACATTCATTGAAGAGTATGCGAGGTATAACGTGATACTTCGCAATGAATAATATATCGTACCATGAGACATAGGAATGAGATGCGGTATCTCGTTTTAAGATGCAATAGGAATCTAATGCTGCGATACGCAGAAATCTGCAAACGCTATTTCCTAGGAAGGATGTGTCGCATTTTTATTCTTTTGAAGTTAATGCGAGGTATACATAACACTTCGCAATGAATATTATATCTTATCATGAAACATAGAAATGACATGCGATATCGCGTTCTAAGAAGCATAGAACACTATTGCTACGATGCGTAGACATCTGCAAACGCTATTTCCTAGCAAGAAGTGTCGCAATACATGCTTTCGAAGTCAATACGAGGTATACATAACACTCCGCAATGAATATTATATCTTATAGTGAAAAATTAGAAATGAGATGCGATATCGCGTTTTAAGAAGCATTAGAATTCTACTGCTTCGATACGTAGATATCTGCAAACGCTATATCCTAGCAAGGAAGCGTCGAATTTGAATTCTTTTTAGGTGAATACGAGGTATACATAACACTTCGCAATGAATATTATATCTTATCATGAAACATAGAAATGACATGCGATATCGCGTTCTAAGAAGCATTATGAACACTATTGCTACGATGCGTAGACATCTGCAAACGCTATTCCTAGCAAGGAAGTGTCGCATTTATATTCTTTTGAAGTGAATGCGAGGTATACATAACATTGCACAATGAATATTATATATTAACGTGAAACATAGAAATGAGATGCGACATTGCGATATAAGATGCATTAGAACTTTACTGCTTCGATACATAGGCATCTGCAATCGCTATTTCCTAGCAAGGTAGTGTCGCATTTACAATCATTTGAAGTGTATGCGAGGTATAAGTGACACTTCGCAATGAATATTATATCTTATCATTAAACATAGAAATGAGATGCTATATGAGCGAATTAGGAATCGTTAGAACTCTATTGCTACGATACGTAGACATTTGCAAACGCTATTTCCTAGCAAGGAAGTGTCGCATTTACGTTCTTTTGAAGTGAATGACGAGGTATACATGTAACTTCGCAGTGAATATAATATCTTATCATGTAACATATATATGAGATGCGATTTCGCGTTTGAGAAGCTCTAGAACTCTATTGTTTCGATACGTAGACATCTGGAAACGCTATTTCCTAGCAAAGAAGTGTCGCATTTACATTCCTTTGAAGTGAATACGAGGTATTCATGACACTTTGCAATGAATATTATATCTTATCATGAAACATAGAAATGAGATGCGACATCTTGTTTTTAAGAAGCTATAGAACTCTATTGCTACGATACGTAGACTTCTGCAAACGCTATTTCCTAGCAAGCATGTGTCGCATCTACATTCTTTTGAAGTGAATACGTGGTATACATGACACTTCGCAATGGATATTTTCTCTTATCATGAAACATAGAAGTGTGATGCGATAACTCGTTTTAAGAAGCATTAGAACTCTATTGCTTCGATACGTAGACTTCTGGAAACGCTATTTCCTAGAAAGGAAGTGTCGCATTTACATTCTTTTGAAGTGAATACGTGGGTATACATGACACTTCGCAATGAATATTATATCTATCATGAAACATAGAAATGAGATGCGATATAGCGAATTAAGAATCGTTAGAACTCTACTGCTACGATAACGTAGACATTTGCAAACGCTATTTCCTAGCAAGGAAGTGTCGCATTTACGTTCTTTTGAAGTGAATACGAGGTATACATGTAACTTCGCAATGGAATATTATATCTTATCATGAAACATAGAAGGGAGATGCGATAACTCGTTTTAAGAAGCATTAGAACTCCAATTGCTTCGATACGTAGACTTCTAGAAACGCTATTTCCTAGAAAGGAAGTGTCGCATTTACATTCGTTTGAAGTGTAGACGTGGAATACAAAACACTTCGCAATGATATTATATCTTATCATGAAACATAGAAATCAGATGCGACATCACGTTTTGAGAAGCATTAGTTCTGATTGCTACGATACGTAAACTCCTGCAAACGCTATTTCCTAGCAAGGAAGTTGTCGCATGTACATTCTTTTGAAGCGAATACGAGTGTATTCCTGACACTTCGCAATGAATATTATATCCTATAACGAAACATAGAAATGAGATGCGACATCTCGTTTTACGAAGCAATTAGAACTGTATTGTTTCGATACGTAGACATCTAGAAACGCTATTTCCTAATAAGGAAGTATCGCATTTACACTCTTTTGAAGTGAATACGTAGTATACATAACACTTCGCGATTATTATTATATCTTATCACGAAACTTAGAAATGAGATGCGACATCACGCTTTACGAAGCATTAGAACTCTATTGCTCCGATAAGTAGACATCTGCAAAACGCTATTTCCTAGCAAGGATGTGTTCGCATTTACATTCTTTTTAAGTGAATACGATGTACACATGACACTTCGCAATTAATATTATATCTAACCTTGAAACATGGAAATGAGATGCGCTATCGCGTTTTGAGAAGTATTAGAATTCCAATGCTACGATACGTAGACATCTGCAAACGCAATTTCCTAGCATGGAAGTGTCGCAGTTACATTCTTTTGAAGTAAATACGAGGTAACTTAACCCTCCACAATGAATATTATATCTTATCATGAAACCAAGAAATGAGGATCGATATCGCGTTTAAGAAGCATTAGAACCTATTGCTACGATACGTAGACATCTGCAAACGCTATTTCCTAGCAAGGAGGTATCGCATTTACATTCTATTGAAAGGAATACGAGGTATACTTGACACTTCGCAATGAATATTATATGTTATCATGAAACATAGAAATGAGATGTGATATGACGATTTAAGGTGCATTAGAAGTCTATTGGTTCGATACGTAGACATCTGCAAACGCTAATTCTAGCAAGGAAGTGTGCATTTACATTCATTTGAAGTGAATACGAAGTATAAATGACACTCCGCAATGAATATTATATCTTATCATGAAACATAGAAAATGTGATGCGACATCCCGTTTTAAGAAGCATTGGAACACCATTGCTTCGATACGTAGACATCTGGAAACCGCTATTTCCTGGAAATGAAGTGTCGCACTTAGATACGTTTGGAGTGTAGACGAGGAATACATAACACATCGCAATGAATATTATCTCTTATCATGAGACATAGGAATGAGATGCGATATCTCGATTTAAGAAGCATTAGAACACTGTTGCTTCGATTCGTAGACATCTGCAGACGTTACTTCCTAGCAAGGGAGTGTCGGATATACATCCTTTTGAAGTGAATACGAGGTATACATGACACTACGCAGTGATAATTATAACCTTATCAAGCAACATTGAATTGGGATGCTATAACTCGTTTTAAGAAGCATTAGAATTCTGTTGCTTCGATACGTAGACATCTGCCAACACTATTTCCTAGCAAGGAAGTGTCGCATTTACATTCGTTAGAAGTGAATGCGAGGTATACATAACATTCCACAATGAATATTATAAATTATCATGAAACATAGAAATGAGATGCGATATCGCGATATAAGATGCATTAGACTTTATTGCTTCGATACGTAGACATCTGCAAACGCTATTCCTAGCAAGGAAGTGTCGCATTTACATTCATTTGAAGTGAATACGAGGAATACACGAAACTTCGAAATTAATATTATATCTTATCATGAAACATAGAAATGAGATGCGATCTCGCGATATAAGAAGCATTAGAACTCTATTGCTTACGATACGCAGACATCAGCAATCGCTTATTTCCTAGGAAGGAAGTGTCGCATTTACATTCATTTGAAGTGTATGCGAGGTATACATAACACTTCGCAATGAATATTATATGTTCTCATGAAACATAGAAATGTGATGTGTATATCGCGTTTTAAGAAGCTTTAGAACTCTATTGCTACGATACGTAGACATCTACAAACGCTATTTCCTAGCAAGGAAGTGTCGCATTTACATTCTTTTGAGGTGAATACGAAGTATACGTGACACTTCGCAATAAATATTATATCTTATCATGTAAACATAGAAATGAGATGCGATATCGCGTTTTGGGATGTAATAGAAAACTAATGCTACGATACGCAGAAATCTGCAAACGCTATTTCCTAGCAAGGAAGTGTCGCATTTACATTCTTTTGAGGTAAATACGAGGTATAAATAACACTCCACAATGAATATTATATCTTATCGTGAAACATAGAAATGTGATGTGATATCGCGTTTTAAGAAGCATTGGAACTCTATTGCTTCGTTACGTAGACATGTGCAATAGCTACTTCCTAGCGAAGAAGTGTCGCATTTACATTCATTTGAAGTGAATGCGAGGTTATACATAACACTTCGCAATGATTATTACATGTTATCATGAAACATAGAAATGAGATGCGATATAGCGAATTAAGAATCGTTAGAACTCTATTGCTACGATACGTAGACATTGCAAACGATATTTCCTAGGCAAGGAAGTGTCGCATTTACGTTCTTTTGAAGTGAATACGAGGTATACATGTAACTTCGCAATGAATATTATATCTTATCATGAAACATAGAAGTGAGATGCGATAACTCGTTTTAAGAAGCATTAGAACTCTATTGCTTCGATAGTAGACCTCTAGAAACGCTATTTCCTAGAAAGGAAGTGTCGCATTTACATTCATTTGAAGTGTAGACGAGGAATACAAAACACTTCGCAATGAATATTATATCTTATCATGAAACATAGAAATCAGATGCGACATCTCGTGTTAAGAAGCATTAGAACTCTATTGCTTCGAAGCGGAGACACCCGCAAACGCTATTTCCTAGCAAGGAAGTGTCGCATTTACATTCTTTAGATGTGAATACGAGATATACATAACACTGCACAATGAATATTATATCTTATCATGAAACATAGAATGAGATACGATATTTGCGATTTAAGATGCATTAGGACTCTAATGCTTCGATACGTAGACATCTGCAAGCGCTATTTCTACCATGGAAGTGTCGCATTTTACATTCATTTGAAGTGAATGCGAGGTATACATAACACTTCGCAATGAATATTATATGTTATTATGAAACATAGAAATGAGATGCGATATCCCGTTCCAAGAAGCATTAGAATACCATTGCTTCGATACGTAGACATCTGGAACCGCTATTTCCTGGAAATGAAGTGTCGCACTTAGATACGTTTGGAGTGTAGACGAGGAATACATAACACATCGCAATGAATATTATCTCTTATCATGAGACATAGGAATGAGATGCGATTCTCGATTTAAGAAGCATTAGAACACTGTTGCTTCGATTCGTAGACATCTGCAGACGCTACTTCCTAGCAAGAAGTGTCGCATTTACATTCTTTTGAAGTGAATACGAGGTATACCTGACACTCGGCAATGAATATTATATCTTATCGCTAAACATAGAAATGAGATGCGATATCTCGTTTAAGAAGCATTAGAACTCTTTTGCTTTGATACGTAGACATCTGCCATCCCTATATCCTAGCAAGGAAGTGTCGCATTTACAATCATTTGAAGTGTATGCGAGGTACACATAACACTGCGCAATGAATATTATATCTTATCGTGAAGCATAGAAATGAGATGCGATATCGCGTTTTGAGAAGCAGTAGATCTCTATTGCTCCGATACGTAGACCACCTGCCAACGCTATTTCCTAGCAAGGAAGTGTCGCATTTACATTTTTTGAAGCGAATACGAGATATACATAAACACTGCACAATGAATATTATATCTATCATGAAACGTAGAAGTGAGTTGTGATATCGCGATTTGAGAAGCATTAGAACTCTATTGCTTCGATACACAGAAATCTGCAAACGCTAATTCCTAGCAAAGAAGTGTCGCATTTACATTCTTTTGAAGTGAATACGAGGTATACATAGCACTGCACATTGAATATTATATCTTATCATGAAACATAGAAAATGAGATGCGATAACTCGTTCTAAGAAGCATTAGAACTCTAGTGCTTCGATACGTAGACATCTGGAAACGCTATTTCCTAGAAAGGAAGTGTTGCATTTACATTCATTTGAATTGTAGACGAGGATACAAAACACTTCGCAATGAATATTTAATCTTATCATGAAGCATTGAAATGAGGAGCGATTATCGCGTTTTGAGAAGTATTAGAACTCTACCGCGATGATACGTAGACATCTGCAATCGTTACTTCCTAGCAAGGAAGTGTCGCATTTACATTCATTTGAAGTGAAGACGAGGAATACATGACTCTTCGCAATGCATATTATATCTTATCATGAAACATAGGAATGAGATGCGATATCGCGTTTTGAGAAGCATAGAACTCTATTGCCACGATACGTAGATATCTGCAAACGCTATTTCCTAGCAAGGAAGTGTCGCATTTACATTCATTTGAAGAGTATGCGAGGTATACGTGATACTTCGCAATGAATAATATATCGTACCATGAGACATAGGAATGGAGATGCGGTATCTCGTTTTAAGATGCAATAGAAATCTAATGCTGCGATACGCAGAAATCTGCAAACGCTATTTCTAGGAAGGATGTGTCGCATTTTATTCTTTTGAAGTTAATGCGAGGTATACATAACACTTCGCAATGAATATTATATCTTATCATGAAGCATAGATGGAGATGCGATATCGCGTTTTAAGAAGCGCTAGGATCTCTATTGCTTCGATACGTAGACGTCTGCAACCGCTATTTCCTAGCAAGGAAGTGTTGCATTTACATTCATTTAAAGTGTATGCGAGGTATACATAACACTTCGCAATGAATATTGTATGTTGTGATGAAACATTGAAATGAGATGCGATATCTCGTTTTAAGAAGCATTATACCATGCTTGCTACGATACGTAGACATCTGCAACGCTATTTCCTAGGAAGGTGGTGCCGCATTTACATTCATTTGAAGTTCATGCGAGGTATAAGTGACACTTCGCAATAAATATTATATCTTACCATGAAACATAGACGTGAGACGCGATATCGCGTTTTAAGAAGCATTAGAACTCTATTCCTATGATACGTAGACATCTGCAAACGCTATTTCCTAGCAAGGAAGTGTCGCAATTACATGCTTTCGAAGTCAATACGAGGTATACATAACACTCCGCAATGAATATTATATCTTATAGTGAAAATTAGAAATGAGATGCGATATCGCGTTTTAAGAAGCATTAGAATTCTACTGCTTCGATACGTAGATATCTGCAAACGCTATATCCTAGCAAGGAAGCGTCGAATTTGCATTCTTTTTAGGTGAATACGAGGTATACATAACACTTCGCAATGAATATTATATCTTATCATGAAACATAGAAATGACATGCGATATCGCGTTCTAAGAAGCATTAGAACACTATTGCTACGATGCGTAGACATCTGCAAACGCTATTTCCTAGCAAGGAAGTGTCGCATTTATATTCTTTTGAAGTGAATGCGAGGTATACATAACATTGCACAATGAATATTATATATTAACGTGAAACATAGAAATGAGATGCGACATTGCGATATAAGATGCATTAGAACTTTATTGCTTCAATACGTAGGCATCTGCAATCGCTATTTCCTAGCAAGGTAGTGTCGCATTTACAATCATTTGAAGTGTATGCGAGGTATAAGTGACACTTCGCAATGAATATTATATCTTATCATTAAACATAGAAATGAGATGCTATATAGCGAATTAGGAATCGTTAGAACTCTATTGCTACGATACGTAGACATTTGCAAACGCTATTTCCTAGCAAGGAAGTGTCGCATTTACGTTCTTTTGAAGTGAATACGAGGTATACATGTAACTTCGCAGTGAATATAATATCTTATCATGTAACATATATATGAGATGCGATTTCGCGTTTTGAGAAGCTCTAGAACTCTATTGTTTCGATACGTAGACATCTGGAAACGCTATTTCCTAAGCAAAGAAGTGTCGCATTTACATTCTTTTGAAGTGAATACGAGGTATTACATAGCAACTGCACATTGAATATTATATCTTATCATGAAACATAGAAATGAGATGCGATAACTCGTTCTAAGAAGCATTAGAACTCTAGTGCTTCGATACGTAGACATCTGGAAACGCTATTTCCTAGAAAGGAAGTGTTGCATTTACATTCATTTGAAGTGTAGACGAGGAATACAAAACACTTCGCAATGAATATTTAATCTTATCATGAAGCATTGAAATGAGGAGCGATATCGCGTTTTGAGAAGTATTAGAACTCTACCGCGATGATACGTAGACATCTGCAATCGCTACTTCCTAGCAAGGAAGTGTCGCATTTACATTCATTTGAAGTGAAGACGAGGAATACATGACTCTTCGCAATGCATATTATATCTTATCATGAAACATAGGAATGAGATGCGATATCGCGTTTTGAGAAGCATTAGAACTCTATTGCCACGATACGTAGATATCTGCAAACGCTATTTCCTAGCAAGGAAGTGTCGCATTTACATTCATTTGAAGAGTATGCGAGGTATACGTGATACTTCGCAATGAATAATATATCGTACCATGAGACATAGGAATGAGATGCGGTATCTCGTTTTAAGATGCAATAGAAATCTAATGCTGCGATACGCAGAAATCTGCAAACGCTATTTCCTAGGAAGGATGTGTCGCATTTTTATTCTTTTGAAGTTAATGCGAGGTATACATAACACTTCGCAATGAATATTATATCTTATCATGAAGCATAGATGTGAGATGCGATATCGCGTTTTAAGAAGCGCTAGATCTCTATTGCTTCGATACGTAGACGTCTGCAACCGCTATTTCCTAGCAAGGAAGTGTCGCATTTACATTCATTTAAAGTGTATGCGAGGTATACATAACACTTCGCAATGAATATTATATGTTGTGATGAAACATAGAAATGAGATGCGATATCTCGTTTTAAGAAGCATTATACCATGCTTGCTACGATACGTAGACATCTGCAAACGCTATTTCCTAGGAAGGTGGTGCCGCATTTACATTCATTTGAAGTTCATGCGAGGTATAAGTGACACTTCGCAATAAATATTATATCTTACCATGAAACATAGACGTGAGACGCGATATCGCGTTTTAAGAAGCATTAGAACTCTATTCCTATGATACGTAGACATCTGCAAACGCTATTTCCTAGCAAGGAAGTGTCGCAATTACATGCTTTCGAAGTCAATACGAGGTATACATAACACTCCGCAATGAATATTATATCTTATAGTGAAAATTAGAAATGAGATGCGATATCGCGTTATAAGAAGCATTAGAATTCTACTGCTTCGATACGTAGATATCTGCAAACGCTATATCCTAGCAAGGAAGCGTCGAATTTGCATTCTTTTTAGGTGAATACGAGGTATACATAACACTTCGCAATGAATATTATATCTTATCATGAAACATAGAAATGACATGCGATATCGCGTTCTAAGAAGCATTAGAACACTATTGCTACGATGCGTAGACATCTGCAAACGCTATTTCCTAGCAAGGAAGTGTCGCATTTATATTCTTTTGAAGTGAATGCGAGGTATACATAACATTGCACAATGAATATTATATATTAACGTGAAACATAGAAATGAGATGCGACATTGCGATATAAGATGCATTAGAACTTTATTGCTTCAATACGTAGGCATCTGCAATCGCTATTTCCTAGCAAGGTAGTGTCGCATTTACAATCATTTGAAGTGTATGCGAGGTATAAGTGACACTTCGCAATGAATATTATATCTTATCATTAAACATAGAAATGAGATGCTATATAGCGAATTAGGAATCGTTAGAACTCTATTGCTACGATACGTAGACATTTGCAAACGCTATTTCCTAGCAAGGAAGTGTCGCATTTACGTTCTTTTGAAGTGAATACGAGGTATACATGTAACTTCGCAGTGAATATAATATCTTATCATGTAACATATATATGAGATGCGATTTCGCGTTTTGAGAAGCTCTAGAACTCTATTGTTTCGATACGTAGACATCTGGAAACGCTATTTCCTAGCAAAGAAGTGTCGCATTTACATTCCTTTGAAGTGAATACGAGGTATTCATGACACTTTGCAATGAATATTATATCTTATCATGAAACATAGAAATGAGATGCGACATCTTGTTTTAAGAAGCTATAGAACTCTATTGCTACGATACGTAGACTTCTGCAAACGCTATTTCCTAGCAAGCATGTGTCGCATCTACATTCTTTTGAAGTGAATACGTGGTATACATGACACTTCGCAATGGATATTTTCTCTTATCATGAAACATAGAAGTGTGATGCGATAACTCGTTTTAAGAAGCATTAGAACTCTATTGCTTCGATACGTAGACTTCTGGAAACGCTATTTCCTAGAAAGGAAGTGTCGCATTTACATTCTTTTCAAGTGAATACGTGGTATACATGACACTTCGCAATGAATATTATATCTTATCATGAAACATAGAAATGAGATGCGATATAGCGAATTAAGAATCGTTAGAACTCTACTGCTACGATACGTAGACATTTGCAAACGCTATTTCCTAGCATGGAAGTGTCGCATTTACGTTCTTTTGAAGTGAATACGAGGTATACATGTAACTTCGCAATGAATATTATATCTTATCATGAAACATAGAAGTGAGATGCGATAACTCGTTTTAAGAAGCATTAGAACTCTATTGCTTCGATAGGTAGACCTCTAGAAACGCTATTTCCTAGAAAGGAAGTGTCGCATTTACATTCATTTGAAGTGTAGACGAGGAATACAAAACACTTCGCAATGAATATTATATCTTATCATGAAACATAGAAATCAGATGCGACATCTCGTGTTAAGAAGCATTAGAACTCTATTGCTTCAAAGCGGAGACACCCGCAAACGCTATTTCCTAGCAAGGAAGTGTCGCATTTACATTCTTTAGATGTGAATACGAGATATACATAACACTGCACAATTAATATTATATCTTATCATGAAACATAGAATTGAGATACGATATTTGCGATTTAAGATGCATTAGGACTCTAATGCTTCGATACGTAGACATCTGCAAGCGCTATTTCCTACCATGGAAGTGTCGCATTTACATTCATTTGAAGCGAATGCGAGGTATACATAACACATCGCAATGAATATTATATGTTATTATGAAACATAGAAATGAGATGCGATATCCCGTTCCAAGAAGCATTAGAATACCATTGCTTCGATACGTAGACATCTGGAACCGCTATTTCCTGGAAATGAAGTGTCGCACTTAGATACGTTTGGAGTGTAGACGAGGAATACATAACACATCGCAATGAATATTATCTCTTATCATGAGACATAGGAATGAGATGCGATATCTCGATTTAAGAAGCATTAGTACACTGTTGCTTCGATACGTAGACATCTGCAGACGCTACTTCCTAGCAAGGGAGTGTCGGATATACATCCTTTTGAAGTGAATACGAGGTATACATGACACTACGCAATGATAATTATACCTTATCAAGCAACATTGAATTGGGATGCGATAACTCGCTTTAAGAAGCATTAGAATTCTGCTGCTTCGATACGTAGACATCTGCCAACACTATTTCCTAGCAAGGAAGTGTCGCATTTACATTCGTTAGAAGTGTACGCGAGTTATACAAGACACTTCGCAATGAATATTATATCTTACTATGAAACATAGGAGTGTGATGCGATATCGCGTTTTAAGAAGCATTAGAACAATATTGCTAAGATGCGTAGACATCTGCAAACGCTATTTCCTAGCCAGGAAGTGTTGCACATATATTCTTTTGAAGTGAATAGGAGGTATACATGACACTACGCAATGAATATTACATCTTATCATGAAACATAGAAATGAGATGCGGTATCGCGTTTTGGGAAGCTTTAGATTTCTATTGCTACGATACGTAGACATCTGCAGACGCTACTTTCTAGCAAGGAAGTGTCGCACTGACATTCTTTTGAAGTGAATACGAGGTATAGATAACACTCCACAATGAATATTATATCTTATCATGAAACATAGAAATGAGATGCGGTATCGCGTTTTAAGAAGCATTAGAACTCTATTGCTTCGATACGTAGATATCTGCAAACGCTATTTCCTAGCAAGGAAGTGTCGCATTTACATTCCTTTGAAGTGAATACGAGGTATTCATGACACTTTGCAATGAATATTATATCTTATCATGAAACATAGAAATGAGATGCGACATCTTGTTTTAAGAAGCTATAGAACTCTATTGCTACGATACGTAGACTTCTGCAAACGCTATTTCCTAGCAAGCAAGTGTCGCATCTACATTCTTTTGAAGTGAATACGTGGTATACATGACACTTCGCAATGGATATTTTCTCTTATCATGAAACATAGAAGTGTGATGCGATAACTCGTTTTAAGAAGCATTAGAACTCTATTGCTTCGATACGTAGACTTCTGGAAACGCTATTTCCTAGAAAGGAAGTGTCGCATTTACATTCATTTGAAGTGAATACGTGGTATACATGACACTTCGCAATGAATATTATATCTTATCATGAAACATAGAAATGAGATGCGATATAGCGAATTAAGAATCGTTAGAACTCTATTGCTACGATACGTAGGCATTTGCAAACGCTATTTCCTAGCAAGGAAGTGTCGCATTTACGTTCTTTTGAAGTGAATACGAGGTATACACGTAACTTCGCAATGAATATTATATCTTATCATGAAACATAGAAGTGAGATGCGATAACTCGTTTTAAGAAGCATTAGAACTCCATTGCTTCGATACGTAGACTCCTAGAAACGCTATTTCCTAGAAAGGAAGTGTCGCATTTACATTCATTTGAAGTGTAGACGAGGAATACAAAACACTTCGCAATGAATATTATATCTTATCATGAAACATAGAAATCAGATGCGACATCTCGTTTTAAGAAGCATTAGAATTCTATTGCTTCGAAGCGGAGACACCCGCAAACGCTATTTCCTAGCAAGGAAGTGTCGCATTTACATTCTTTTGAAGTGAATACGAGGAATACATGTAACTTCGCAATGAATATTATTTTTTATCATGAAACATAGAAATGAGATGCGATATCACGTTTTGAGAAGCATTAGTTCAGATTGCTACGATACGTAAACTCCTGCAAACGCTATTTCCTAGCAAGGAAGTGTAGCATGTACATTCTTTTGAAGCAAATACGAGTGTATTCCTGACACTTCGCAATGAATATTATATCCTATCACGAAACTTAGAAATGAGATGCGACATCTCGTTTTACGAAGCATTAGAACTGTATTGTTTCGATACGTAGACATCTAGAAACGCTATTTCCTAATAAGGAAGTATCGCATTTACACTCTTTTGAAGTGAATACGTAGTATACATAACACTTCGCGATTAATATTATATCTTATCACGAAACTTAGAAATGAGATGCGACATCACGCTTTACGAAGCATTAGAACTCTATTGCTCCGATAAGTAGACATCTGCAAACGCTATTTCCTAGCAAGGATGTGTCGCATTTACATTCTTTTTAAGTGAATACGATGTATACATGACACTTCGCAATTAATATTATATCTAACCTTGAAACATGGAAATTAGATGCGCTATCGCGTTTTGAGAAGTATTAGAATTCCAATGCTACGATACGTAGACATCTGCAAACGCTATTTCCTAGCAAGGAAGTGTCGCATTTGCATTGATTTGATGTGTATGCGAGGTATACATGACACTTCGCAATGAATATTATACCTTATCATGAGACATAGCAATGAGATGCGATATCGCGTTTTAAGAAGCATTAGAACTCGCCTGCTTCGATACGTAGACATCTGCCAACGCTATTTCGTAGCAAGGAAGTGTCGCATATACATTCATTTGAAGTCAATACGAGGTATACATAACACTGCACAATGAATATTATATCTTATCATGAAACATAGAAATGAGATGAGATATCGCGATTTAAGAAGCATTAGAACTCTATTCCTTCGTTACGTAGACATCTGCAAACGCTACTTGCTAGCAAGATTGTGTCGCATTTACATTCATTTGAAGTGAATACGAGGTATACATGACGCTCCGCAATGAATAATAATTGTTATCATGGTACATAGAAATGAGATGCGATATCGCGTTTAAAGAAGCATTAGAACTCTATTGCTACGATACGTAGACATCTGCAAACGCTATTTCCTAGGAAGGAAGTGCCGCATTTACATTCTTTGGAAGTGAATGCGAGATATTCGTAACACTTCACAATGAATATTATATCTTATCATGAAACATAGAAGTGAGATGCGATATCTCGTTTTAAGAAGCAATAGAACACTACTGCTTCGATACGTCGACATCTGCAAACGCTACTTCCTAGCAAGGAAGTGTCGCGTTTACATTCATTTGAAGTGTACGGAGATATACATGACACATCGCAAGGAATATTATATCTTATAATGAAACATAGAAATGAAATGCGATATCGCGTTTTAAGAAGCATTAGAACACTACTGCTACGATACGTAGACATCTGCAGACGCTATTTACTAGCAAGGAAGTGTCGCATTTACATTCTTTTGAAGTGAATACGAGGTATACACAACACTCCACAATGAATATTATATCTTATCATGAAGCATATAAATGAGGATCGATTTCGCGTTTTAAGAAGCATTAGAACTCTATTGCTACGATACGTAGACATCTGCAAACACTAATTCCTAGCAAGCAAGTGTCGCATTTTCAATCTTTTGAAGTAAATACGAGTTATACATAACAATCCACAATGAATATTATATCTTATCATAAAACATAGAAACGAGATGCGATATGGCGATTTAAAAAGCATTAGAACGCTATTGCTTCGATACGTAGACATCTGCTTACGCTACCTCCTGGAAAGGAACTGTCGCATTTACATTCATTTGAAGTGTATTCGAGGTATTCAAGACACTTCGCAATGAATATTATATCTTATCATGAAACATAGAAATGAGATGCGATATCGCGTTTTAAGTAGCATTAGAACTCTATTGCTTTGATACGGAGACATATGTAAACGCTATTTCCTAGCAAGGAAGTGTCGCATTTACATTCTTTTGATGTGAATACAAGGTATACATGACACTTCGCAATTAATATTATATCCTTTTATGAAACATAGAAAAGAGATGCGGTATCCCGTTTTAAGAAGCATTAGAACTGTATTGTTTCGATACGTAGACACCTGGAAACGCTATTTCCTAGCAAGGAAGTATCGCATGTACACTCTTTTGAAGTGAATACGTGGTATACATGACACTTCGCAATGAATATTATATCGTATCATGAAACATGGAAATGAGATGCGATATTGCGATTTCAGAAGCATTAGAAACCTATTGCTCGATACGTAGACATCTGCAAACGCTATTTCCTAGCAAGGAAGTGTCGCAATTACATTCTTTTGAAGTGAATACGAGGTATACATGTAACTTCGCAGTGAATATAACATCTTATCATGAAACATATATATGTGATGCGATATCGCGTTTTGAGAAGCTTTAGAACTCTATTGATTCGATACGTAGACATCTGGAGACGCTATTTCCTAGCAAGGAAGTGTCGCATTTACATTCTTTTGAAGTGAGTACGAGGTATTCGTGACACTTCGCAATGAAGATTATATCTTATTATGAAACATAGAAGTGAGATGCGATATCACGTCTTAAGAAGCATTAGAACTCTATTGTTTCGATACGTAGTCATGTGGAAACGCTATTTCCTAGGAAGGAATTGTCGCATTTACATTTTTTGAAGTGAATACGAGTTATTCATGACACTTCGCAATGAATATTATATCCTATCATGAAACATAGAAATGAGATGCGACATCTCGTTTTAAGAAGCATTAGAACTCTATTGCTTCGATACGGCGACATCTGCAAACGGTATTTCCTGGTAAGGAAGTGTCGCATTACATTCTTTTGAAGTGAATACGAGGTATACATGACACTTCGCAATGAATAATATATCTTATTATGAAACATAGATATGTGATGCGACATCTCGTTTTAAGAAGCATTAGAAATCTATTGCTTCGATAAGTAGACATCTGCAAACGCTACTTCCTAGCAATGAAGTGTCGCATTTACATTCATTTGAAGTGAACACGATGTATTCATGACACTTCGCAATGAATATTATATCTTATCATGAAACATGGAAATGTGGTGCGATATCTTGTTTGAAGAAGCTTTAGAACTCTATTGCTACGGTGCGTAGACATCTGCAAACGCTATTTAATAGCAGGGAGGTGTGGCATTTACATTCTTTTAAGTGAATACGAAGTAGACATGATACTTCGCAATTAATATTATATCTTATCATGAAACATAGAAATCAGATGCGACATCTCGTTCTAAGAAGCATTAGAACTCTATTGCTTCGAAACGGAAACATCTGCAAACGCTAATTCCTGGCAATGAAGTGTCGCATTTACATTCTTTTGCAGTGAATACGAAGTATACATGGCACTACGCAATGAATAATATATCTTATAATGAATAATAGGAATGAGATGCGATATCGCGTTTTAAGTAGCATCAGAACTCTATTGCTACGATACGTAGACATCTGCAAACACTAAATCCTAGCAAGCAAGTGTCGCATTTACAATCTTTTGAAGTAAATACGAGTTATACATAACAATCCACAATGAATATTATATCTTATCATAAAACATAGAAACGAGATGCGATATGGCGATTTAAGAAGCATTAGAACCCTATTGCTTCGATACGTAGATATCTGCTAACGCTATTTCCTAGCAAGGAAGTGTAGCATTTACATTCTTTTGAAGTGAATACAAGGTGTACACAACACTCCACAATGAATATTATATCTTATAATGAAACATAGAAATGAGATGCGATATCGCGATTTAAGAAGCATTAGAACTCTATTGCTTCGATACGGAGACACCTGTAAACGCTATTTCCTAGCAAGGAAGTGTCGCATTTACATTCTTTTGAAGTGAATACAAGGTATACATGACACTTCGCAATTAATATTATATCCTTTTATGAAACATAGAAAAGAGATGCGGTATCCCGTTTTAAGAAGCATTAGAACTGTATTGTTTCGATACGTAGACACCTGGAAACGCTATTTCCTAGCAAGGAAGTATCGCATTTACACTCTTTTGAAGTGAATACGTGGTACACATGACACTTCGCAATTAATATTGCACCTTATCATGAAGCATAGAAATGTGATGCGATATCGCGTTTCAAGAAGCATTAGAACCCTATTGCTCCGATAAGTAGACATCTGCAAACGCTACTTCCTAGCAATGAAGTGTCACATTTACATTCTTTTGAAGTGAATACGAGGTACACATAACAATTCGCATTGAATATTATATCTTAACATGAAACATAGAAATGAGGTGCGATATCGCGATTTAAGAAGCATTAGCACTCTATTGCTTCGATACGTAGACATATGGAGACACTATTTCCTAGCAAGGAGGTGTCGCATTTACATTCATTTGAAGTGTATTCGAGGTATACGTGATACTTCGCAATGAATATTATATCTTATCACGAAACTTAGAAATGAGATGCGACATCTCGTTTTACGATGCATTAGAACTGTATTGTTTCGATACGTAGTCATCTGGAAACGCTATTTCCTAGCAAGAAATTATCGCATGTACACTCTTTTGAAGTGAATACGTGGTATACATGACACTTCGCAATTAATATTATACCTTACCATGAAGCATAGAAATGTGATGCGATATCGCGTTTCAAGAAGCATTAGAACATTATTGCTCCGATAAGTAGACATCTGCAAACGCTACTTCCTAGCAATGAAGTGTCGCATTTACATTCTTTTGAAGTGAATACGAGGTATACATGACACTTCGCAATGAATATTATATCTTATGATGAAACATAGAAATGAGATGCGATATCGCGAATTAAGAATCGTTAGAACTCTATTGCTACGATACGTAGACATTTGCAAACGCTATTTCCTAGTAAGGAAGTGTCGCATTTACATTCATTTGAATTGTATACGAGGTATACATAACACTGGACGATGTATATTATATCTTATCATGAAACATAGCAATGAGATGCGATATTGCGATTTCAGAAGCATTAGAACCCTATTGCTCGACACGTAGACATCTGCAAACGCAACTTCCTAGCATGGAAGTGTCGCATTTACATTTTTCTGAAAGGAATATGAAGTATACATGACACTTGGGAATGAATATTATATCTTATCATGAAACATAGAAATGTGGTGCGATATCGCGTTTTGAGAAGCATTAGAACTCCAATGCTACGATACGTAGACATCTGCAGACGCTATTTCCTAGCAAGGAAGTATCGCATTTACATTCGTTTGAAGTGTATGGGAGGTATACAAGACACTTCGGAATGAATATTATATCTTATCATGAAACATAGAATTGAGATGCGAAATCCCGTTCTACGAAGCATTAGGATTCTATTGCTACGATACGTAGACATCTGCAGACGCTATTTCCTAGCAAGGAAGTGTCGCATTTACATTCTTTTGAAGTGAATACGAGGTTTACATGACACTTCGCAATGAATATTATATTATCATGAAACATAGAAATGAGATGCGATATCGCGTTTTAAGGAGCACTAGAAGTCTATTACTACGATACGGTGACATCTGCAAACGCTATTTCCGAGCAAGGAAGTTTCGCATTTACATTGTTTTGAAGTGTAGACGAGGAATATATAACACTTCGCAATGAATATTATATCTTATCATGAAACAGAGAAATGAGATGCGATATCCCGATTTAAGAAGCATTACAACTCTATTGCTTTGATACGTAGACATCTGGAAGCGTAATTTCCTAGAAAGGAAGTGTCGCATTTACATTCATATGAAGTGTAGACGAGATAGACATAACACTGCACAATGAATATTATATCTTATCATAAAACATAGCAATGAGATGCGATATCGCGTTTAAGAAGCATTAGAACTCTACTGCTCCGGTACGTAGACATCTGGAAACGCTATTTCCTATAAAGGAAGTGTCGCATTTACATTCATTTGAAGTGAATACGAGGTATACATGAGACTTGCAATTAATATTATATCTTATCATGAAACACAGAAATGAGATGCGATATCGCGTTTTAGGAAGCGTTAGAACTCCATGGCTGCGATACGTAGACATCTGGAAACGCTATTTCCTAGGATGGAAGTGTCGCATTTACATTCTTTTGAAATGAATACGAGGTGTACATAACACTAAACAATGAATGCTTTATCCTATCGTGAAACATGGAAATGAGATGCGATATCGCGATTTAAGAAGCACCAGAACTCTATTGCTACGATACGTAGACATCTGCAAACGCTATTTCCTAGGATGGAAGTGTCGCATTTACATTCTTTTGAAATGAATACGAGGTGTACACAACACTAAACAATGAATATTTTATCCTATTGTTAAACATAGAAATGAGATGCGATATCGCGATTTAAGAAGCACCAGAACTCTATTGCTACGATACGTAGACATCTGCAAACGCTATTTCCTAGCAAGGGAGTGTCGCATTTGCATTGATTTGATGTGTATGCGAGGTATACATGACACTTCGCAATGAATATTATACCTTATCATGAGACATAGCAATGAGATGCGATATCGCGTTTTAAGAAGCATTAGAACTCTCCTGCTTCGATACGTAGACATCTGCCAACGCTATTTCGTAGCAAGGAAGTGTCGCATTTACATTCTTTTGAAGCGAATACGAGGTATACATAGAAATCTACAATGAATATTATATCTTATCACGAAACATACAAATGAGATGCGATATCGCGTTCGGAGAAGCGCTAGAACACTAATGCTACGATATGTAGACATCAGCAGACGCTATTTCCTTGCAAAGAAGTGTCGCATTTACATCCTTTTGAAGTCAATACGAGGTATACAGAACACTCCACAATGAATGTCATATCTTGTCATGAAACATAGAAATGAGGAGCGATATCGCGGTTTAAGGAGCGTTAGAACTCTATTGCTACGATACGTAGACATCAGCCGACGCTATTTCCTAGCAAGGAAGTGTCGCATTTACACTCTTTTGAGGTGAATACGAGGTATACATAACACTCCACAATGAATATTATATCTTATCATGAAACATGGTAATGAGATGCGATATCGCGTTTTGAGAAGCATAAGATCTCCATTGCTACGATTCGTAGACATCTGGAAACGACAATTCCTAGAATGGAAGTGTCGCATTTACATTCATTTGAAGTGTAGACGTGGAATACATAACACTTCGCAATGAATATAACATCTTATGATGAAGCATAGAAATGAGATGCGATATCGCGTTTTAAGAAGCGTTAAAGATCTATTGCTACGATTCGTAGACATCTGAAAACGCTATTTCCTAGCATGGAAGTGTCGCACTTACATTCTTTTGAAGTGAATACGAGGTATACATAGCACTAAACAATGAATATTATATCTTACCATGAAACATAGAAATGAGTTGCGATATCGCGATTTAAGAAGCACCAGAACTCTATTGCTACGATACGTAGACATCTGCAAACGCTATTTCCTAGCATGGAAGTGTGGCATTTGCATTCTTTTGATGTGAATACGAGGAATACATAACACTTCGCAATGAATACTATATCTTATCATGAGACATAGAAATGAGATGCGATATCGCGTTTTAAGAAGCACTAGAAGTCTATTACTACGATACGGTGACATCTGCAAACGCTATTTCCTAGGAAGGAAGTGGCGCATTTACATTCTTTTGAATTTAATACGTGGTATACATGACACTTCGCAATGAATATTATATCTTATCATGAAACATAGGTATGAGATGCGATATCCCGTTTTAAGAATTATTAGAACTCTATTGTTTCGATATGTTGAGATCTGCAAACGCTATTTCCTGGCAAGGAAGTGTCGCATTTACATTCATTTGAAGTGTATGCGAGGTATAAGTGACACTTGGTAATGAATATTATATCTTATCATGAATCATAGAAAGGGGATGCGATATCGCGTTTTAAGAAGCCTTAGAACTCTATTGCTACGATACGTAGACATCTGGCAACGCTATTTCCTAGAAGGGATGTGTCGCATTTACATTCCTTTGAAGTGAATACGAGGTATACATAACACTCCACAATGAATATTATATCTTATCATGAAACATAGAAATGAGATGCGATATCCCGTTTTAGAAAGCATTAGAACCCTATTGCTGTGATACGTAGACATCTGCAAACGCTATTTAATAGCAGAGAAGTGTCGCTATTACATTCTTTTGAAGTTAATACGAAGTATACATAACACTCCAGAATGAATATTATATCTTATCATGAAACACAGAAACGAGATGCGATATCACGATCTAAGAAGCATTAGAACCTTATTGCTGTAATATGTATAAATCTGGAAACGCTATTTCCTAGCAAGGAAGTGTCACATTTACATTCATTTGAAGCGTATGCGAGGTATACATGACACATCGCAATGAATGTTATATCTTAATACGAAACATAGAAATGAGATGCGATATGGCGATTTTAGAAGCATTAGAACTCTATTGCAACGATACGTAGATATCTGCAAACGCTACTTCCTTGCAAGCAAGAGTCGCATTTACATCCTTTTGAAGTGAATACGAGGTATACACGACACTTCGCAATGAATATTATATCTTAACACGAAACATAGAAATGAGATGCGATATCGCGATTTAAGAAGCATTAGAACCCTATTGCGTCGATACGTAGACATCTGCAAGCGCTATATCCTAGCAAGGTTGTGTCGCATTTACATTCATTTGAAGTTTATGCGAGGTATACATGACACTTCGCTATGAATATTATATCTTATCATGCAACGTAGCAATGAGATGCGATATCGCGTTTTAAGAGGCATTATAACTCTATTGTTTCGATACGTAGACATCTGGAAACGTATTTTCCTAGAAAGGAAGTGCCGCATTTACATTCTTTTGAAGTGAATACGGGGTATACATAACACTGCACAATGAATACTACAACTTATCATGAAACATAGAAACGAGATGCGATAATACGATTTAAGAAGCATTAGAACTCTATTACTTTGATACGCAGACATATGCAAACACTATTTCCAAGTACGGAAGTTTCGCATTTACATTCTTTTGAAGCGAAAACGTGGTATACATGATACTCCGCAATGATTATTATATCTTATCATAAAACAAAGAATTGAGATGCGATATGGCGATTTAAGAAGCATTAGAACTCTATTGCTTTGATACGTAGACACCTGCAAACGCTACTTCCTAGCAAGGAAGTGTCGCATTTACATTCTTTTGAAGTGAATCCGAAGTATACATGACATTCCGCAATGAATATTATATCTTATCGTAAAACATAGAAATGAAATGCGATTTCGCGCTTTAAGAAGCATTAGAACACTATTGCTACGATACGTAGACATCTGCAGACGCTATTTCCCAGCAATGAAGTGTCGCATTTACATTCATTTGAAGTGTATGCGAGGTATAAGTGACACTTCGCAATGAATATTATATCTTATAATGAAACATAGAAATGAGATGCGATATCGCGATTTAAGCAGCATTAGAACTCTATTTCTTCGATACGTAGACATCTGCCATCGCTATTCCCTAGGAAGGAACTGTCGCATTTACATTCTTTTGATGTGAATACGAGGTATACATAACACTGCACGATGAATATTATATCTTATCATGAAACATAGAAATGAGATGCGATATCGCGATTTAAGAAGCATTGGAACTCAGTTGCTCCGATACGTAGACATCTGCAAACGCTACTCCCAATGAAGGAAGTGCTGTATTTACATTCATTAGAAGTGAATACGAGGTATTCATGACACTCAGCAATGAATATTATACCTCATCATTAAAAATAGAAATGAGATTCCATATCGCGTTTTAAGAAGCAATAGTACTAAATTGCTACGATACGTAGACATCTGCAAACGCTATTTCCCAGCAATGAAGTGTCGCATTTACATTCATTTGAAGTGTATGCGAGGTATAAGTGACACTTCGCAATGAATATTATATCTTATAATGAAACATAGAAATGAGATGCGATATCGCGATTTAAGCAGCATTAGAACTCTATTTCTTCGATACGTAGACATCTGCCATCGCTATTCCCTAGGAAGGAACTGTCGCATTTACATTCTTTTGATGTGAATATGAGGAGTACATAACACTTCGCAATGAATATTATATCTTATCATGAAACATAGAAATGAGGTGCGATATAGCGCTTTAAGAAGCATTAGAAATCTATTGCTACGTAGCTATCTGCAGACGCTATTTCCTAGCAAGGAAGTGTCGCATTTACATTCCTTTGAAGTGATTCCGAGGTATACATAACACTCCACAATGAATATTATATCTTATCATGAAGCATATAAATGAGAAGCGGTTTCGCGCTTTAAGAATCATTAGAACTCTATTGCTACGATACGTAGATATCTGCTGACGCTATTTCCTAGCAAGGAAGTGCCGCATTTACATTCTTTTGAAGTGAATACAAGGTATACATAACACTCCACAATGATTATTATATCTTATCATGAAGCATATAACTGAGAAGCGGTATCGCGTTTTAAGAAGCATTAGAACTCTATTGCTTCGATACGTAAACATCTGCAGTCGCTATTACCTAGGAAGGAAGTGTCGCATTTACAATCTGTTGGAGTGAATACGAGGTATACATAACACTCCAGAATGAATATTATATCTAATCATGAAACATAGAAATGAGATGCGATATAGCGATTTCAGAAGCATTAGAACTCTATTGCTACGATACGTAGACATCTGCAGACACTATTTCCTAGTAAGGAAGTGTCGCATTTACATTCTTTTGAAGTGAATACGAGGTATACGCAACAATCCACAATGAATATTATATCTTATCATGAAGCATAGAAATGAGGATCGATTTCGCGTTTTATGAAGCATTAGAACTCTATTGCTTCGATACGTAAGCATCTGCAGACGCTATTACCTAGGACGGATGTGTCGCATTTACAATCTGTTGAAGTGAATACGAGGTATACATAACACTCCAGAATGAACATCATATCTTATCATGAAACATAGAAATGAGATGCGATATGGCGTTTTCAGAAGCATTAAAACTCTATTGCTACGATACGTAGACATCTGCAGACACTATTTCCTAGTAAGGAAGTGTCGCTTTTACATTCTTCTGAAGTGAATACGAAGTATACATAACACTCCACAATGAGTATTACATCTTATCATATAGCATATAAATGAGGAGCGCTTTCGCGTTTTAGGAAGCATTAGAACTCTATTGCTACGATACGTAGACATCTGCAAACGCTAATTCCTAGCAAGGAAGTGTAGCATTTTCAATCTTTTGAAGCGAATACGAGGTATACATAACAATCCATAATGAATATTATATCTTGTCATGAAACATAGAAATGTGATGCGATATGGCGATCTAAGAAGCAGTAGAACTCTGTTGCTTCGATACGTAGACAACTGCCATCGCTATTTCCTAGCAAGGAAGTGTCGCATTTACATTAATTTGAAGTGTATGCGAGGTATACAAGAAACTTCGCAATGAATATTACATCTTATCATGATTCATAGAAATGAGATGCGATATCGCGTTTTGAGAAGCATTAGAACTCAATTGCTACGATACGTAGACATCTGCAAACGCTATTTCCTAGCAGGGAAGTGTCGCATTTACATTCACTTGAAGTGTATGCGAGGTATACATGACACTTCGCAATGAATATTATATACTATCATGAAACATAGAAATGAGATGCGATATCGCGATTTAAGAAGCATTTGAACTCTATTGCTTCGATACGTAGGCATTTGGAAACGCTATTTCCTAGAGAGGATGTGTCGCATTTACATTCATTTGAAGTGTATGCGAGGTGTAAGTGACACTCCGCAACGAATATTATATCTTATCATGAAACATAGAAATGTGATGCGATATCGCGTTTCAAGAAGCATTAGAACTCTATTTCTTGGATGCGTAGACATCTGCAAACGCTGTCTCCTAGCATGGAAGTGTCGCATTTACATTCAATTGAAGTGTAGACGAGGAATACATAACGCTTCGTAATGAATATTATATCTTATCATGAAACATAGAAATGTGATGCGATATCGCGTATTAAGAAGCATTAGAACCCTATTGCTACGATGCGTAGACATCTGCAAGCTATATTTTATAGCAAGGAAGTGTCGCATTTACATTCTTCTGAAGTGAATGCGAGGTATACATAACACTTCACAATGAATATTATATCTTATCACGAAACATAGAATTGAGATGCGATATCGCGTATTACGAAGCATTAGAGCTCTATTGCTTCGATACGCTGACATCTGGAAACTCTATTTCCTAGAACGGAAGTGCCGCATTTACATCCATTTAAAGTGTAGACGAGGAATACATAACACTTCGCAATGAATATTATATCTTGTCACGGAACATAGAAATGATATGCGATAGCACGGTTTGAGAAGCATTAGAACTCTATTGCTTCAATACGTAGACATATGGGAACGCGATATCCAAGAAAGGAAATGTCGCATTTACATACAATTGAAGTGTAGGCGAGGAGTACGTAACACTCCACAATGAATATTATATCTTATCACGAAACATAGAAATGAGATGCGATATCGCGTATTAAGAAGCATTAGAGCTCTATTGCTTCGATACGTTGACATCTGGAAACGCTATTTCCTAGAGTGGAAGTGTCGCATTTACATTCATTTGAAGTGTATGCGAGGTGTAAGTGACACTCCGCAATGAATATTATATCTTATCATGAAACATAGAAATGAGATGCGATATCGCGTTTCAAGAAGCATTAGAACTCTATTTCTTCGATGCGTAGACATCTGGAAACGCTGTCTCCTAGCATGGAAGTGTCGCATTTACATTCTATTGAAGTGTAGACGAGGAATGCATAACACTTCGTAATGAATATTATATCTTATCATGAAACATAGAAATGTGACGCGATATCGCTTATTATGAAGCATTAGAACCCTATTGCTACGATGCGTAGACATCTGCAAGCGATATTTTATAGCAAGGAAGTGTCGCATTTACATTCTTTTGAAGTAAATACGAGGTATACATAACAGTGCACTATGTATATTATATCTTATCATGAAACATAGAAATGAGATGCAATATTGCGATTTAAGAAGCATTAGAACTCTATTGCTTCGATACGTAGACTTCTGCAAACGCTATTTCCTCGCACGGAAGTGTCGCATTTACATTCATTTGAAGAGTATGCGACGTATACATGACACTTCCTAATTAATATTATATCTTATCATGAAACATAGAAATGAGATGCGATATCGCGATTTAAGAAGCATTAGAACTCTATTGCTTAGATACGTAGACATCTGCAAACGCTATTCCCTAGCAGGGAAGTGTTGCATTTACATTCATTTGAAGTGTAGACGAGATATACATAACACTGCACAATGAATATTATATCTTATCATGAAACATAGAAATGAGATGCGATTTCGCGATTTAAGAAGCAATAGAACTCTATTGCTACGATACATTGACATCTGCAGACGCTATTTCCTAGCAAGGAAGTGTCGCATTTACATTCTTTTGAAGCGAATACGAGGTATACATAACACTCCACAATGAACATTATATCTTATCATGAAACATAGCAATGAGGAGCGATTTCGCGTTTTAAGAGGCATTAGTACTCTATTGCATCGATAAGTAGACATCTACAGACGCTATTTCCTAGCAAGGAAGTGTCGCATTTACATTCATTTGAAGTGAATACGAGGTATGCATGACACTCAGCAATGAATATTATACCTCATCATTAAAAATACAAATGAGATTCCATATCGCGTTTTAAGAAGCAATAGAACTAAATTGCTACGATACGTAGACATCTGCAAACGCTATTTCCCAGCAATGAAGTGTCGCATTTACATTCATTTGAAGTGTATGCGAGGTATAAGTGACACTTCGCAATGAATATTATATCTTATAATGAAACATAGAAATGAGATGCGATATCGCGATTTAAGCAGCATTAGAACTCTATTTCTTCGATACGTAGACATCTGCCATCGCTATTCCCTAGGAAGGAACTGTCGCATTTACATTCTTTAGATGTGAATACGAGGTATACATAACACTGCACGATGAATATTATATCTTATCATGAAACATAGAAATGAGATGCGATATCGCGATTTAAGAAGCATTGGAACTCAGTTGCTCCGATACGTAGACATCTGCAAACGCTACTCCCAATGAAGGAAGTGCTGTATTTACATTCATTAGAAGTGAATACGAGGTATTCATGACACTCAGCAATGAATATTATACCTCATCATTAAAAATAGAAATGAGATTCCATATCGCGTTTTAAGAAGCAATAGTACTAAATTGCTACGATACGTAGACATCTGCAAACGCTATTTCCCAGCAATGAAGTGTCGCATTTACATTCATTTGAAGTGTATGCGAGGTATAAGTGACACTTCGCAATGAATATTATATCTTATAATGAAACATAGAAATGAGATGCGATATCGCGATTTAAGCAGCATTAGAACTCTATTTCTTCGATACGTAAACATCTGCCATCGCTATTCCCTAGGAAGGAACTGTCGCATTTACATTCTTTTGATGTGAATATGAGGAGTACATAACACTTCGCAATGAATATTATATCTTATCATGAAACATAGAAATGAGGTGCGATATAGCGCTTTAAGAAGCATTAGAAATCTATTGCTACGTAGCTATCTGCAGACGCTATATCCTAGCAAGGAAGTGTCGCATTTACATTCCTTTGAAGTGATTCCGAGGTATACATAACACTCCGCAATGAATATTATATCTTATCATGAAGCATATAACTGAGAAGCGGTATCGCGTTTTAAGAAGCATTAGAACTCTATTGCTTCGATACGTAAACATCTGCAGTCGCTAT